>NW_006800058.1:1254179-1258371 GCF_000485575.1 Poecilia formosa | reverse complement strand
CTAATGAAAGCAGAAAAACAAACATGTAAATCCTGACTTGATGCTTTCATTTGAGAGTAGAAAAGTTGTTTGCATCCATTTTGCACCTGTTTCATCCTCCTTCCAAAACACACATGTTCCATTGTTCTCCTGAAACATAGAAAGGGTATCAAAATGAAGGAAAAGTCTTGTTTTTTAAGTGTTTATTATTGTAATTATTGTATTTATTTAGTCACCATTTCATTATTGTGTTTGAAGATTAACTGGACCGGCTCAGTAAGATCGCTGACTGACTGCTTTCCAGCCTTCACAAACAGGACCAGCCCTCCTATAACAGTTCCTTCTACGCTGACAGTCGGCTGGGGAATTATCCTCCGTCCTCTGCTCTGAGGAGTTGCTTGCTGCAATGAAGAGACAGAATTGACCTCTCTTTAAAATCTTCTAAAAAAATTAACAGTGTTTCTACTTTCTTTATAGACAATCCGTCTCTATAGGCTTCGTTGTGTACTAGAACCACTTTGTGCATTCACAATGACATGCTAGCTTAAGCTGGAAGTCCAGCTAAAAGTGAACTTGCTTGTTCAGAGGATCGAACCTGAAACAATGTGCTGTTGATCACCGAGGCAACCACCAAGATGTTTTCCTCCGAATGTGTTCTTCTGATTCTCTGAAGAGCTGATGATGGGATTCGGACCTCGTGATTGGATGTGGGGCCTAATTCAGCCTTAAAACCAGAACATTAATTAGGATTTTATACACAGAAAATCAACTAAGTTTCAGAATATGTAAATACAACCTAATTATTTACTATGTCCTAATAATGTTTATGAAAATTCCATCAAACTTTGAACACAGTTTATAAACATAAGCACAAGGCACATTAATCCTGTAAATGTCAAAGAATTAATTTAGTTCATCAATTCAAATCGATGAGGGAAACGTATATTTTAGAGTCAACCTACAACTTGACTCAGTTCTACCAGTTCTGTCAGGAGGAATGGACCAGAACTCCAGCAAGCCACAGTGAAACGATTGTGGAAGGAAACCCAAAATGTTTGACTCAAGTCATGCAGTGCAAAGGAAATTTACGTCAGCTTCTGAATTTGAATAAATAAACCTCAGACATATTCTCTCTCTCATTGTTGTGGCAATTAGCAAATAGAAATAATCTTGGAGATTTAAAACCAGAGAAGTTTGGTTTGATTTAACTTCACATGGTGAGAAAAAAATAAGTTCTGTCTTTTTATTTGGTGTATGTAACCTTCTGGTTTCAGCTGAATATTTTATTTTCATTCTGATGATTATGGCTTTTATCTCACTGAAACCCACCATTTAGTTTCTTCGAAAATCTGAATTTTGCAGAAACATTATGAGGAAGACTAACAGGACAGCTTCAGTAGACGGATTCTGACACTCGTAGGGAGAAAAGGTCACAGCTGAAGAAGATTCAGACTAATGTTAATAGGAGGTTGATGGGAAAGAAAAAAGGTGTGCAACATCATGACCTTTAGAGGATGGTGAAGAAAACACCATTCATGAGTTTTACAGAATCACAACACATAGACTGATGTTGGAGTCGGTAGTTAAAGGTGACGTATTAGTGCGTCCTCATCAAAAACATGCAGGGCAGCGGACCTTGAGGACCAGGTTGGGGACCACTGCTGTACAGTACAATCACATTAGAGGCTAGGCACCATTTCTGTATTAAAACTTCTTTTTTATTAGTTTTATTTATCTGAAAAACTGAGTTTGTTAGCAGTAAGCCATAATTATCAACATTCACTTAAATAGATGCTTGAAATTTCTAATAAATTTCAAGCATTTGAAATGCTTGAAATTTATTTCATTTATTTATTGGTGCTTCCCAAATAAAGGCCATACCACTGATCACCAGCTATGAGCTCACCTGGTCTGCTGGGTTGACCTCCTGGAGAGCAAACCCATGGAACATACGATTCCTTGGTTTGCACGTCACAATTTTATCTTCATAGCACCTACCAAGAAATGTTTCACAATCAATCATTTACGTAATGATGCAGCACAAGAACTACTGTAACCACAACAAGTTCAGCACAAATTTAACAGTGAACAAACACAAGAGAAAAAAGTGGCTTTGTACTCCTCTATGAGTAAAGCAGTGAATGCAAAACAAGTTGAAAGGAAAAAAAATCTTACAGCAAAGCAAATTTATTGTGGAAATTATGGAAAAAAATAAGAAGAATCTATTAGGGAGAAAGAATAGGAGCTTAAAATCAACCAAATAAGCACAGCATCAGCAGCATCATTTACCTGGTCCACAGTACAGGATCTTGTTTTATACAGTCATCAATAACTTGCTGAGGGTTACAGTCTGTAAAATGGACACAGAACATGAAGAAGTCAGAACTTTTCACGGCAAACAAAAATGACAACTGAACGAGCCAGAGGTACGAGAAAAACCTGACTAACAATTTGAATACAGCCTAGACGGATATTAACAACTAAACTGATGTTCAAACTACAAAACCCCAGAATACTCACTGGCTCTGGTCGTAGGGAAGCAGAGTGTTAGGAGATAAAGAGTAATCCACTTCATGTTGGACTTTCTCAAACTGATACTGATCACCAACCGAGGCGCCGTGTTGCTCTGGTGGTTGAGGGTTGCTTGTTGCAGCATGCAGAGAATTTCTGTTTGATCACATGCTGAGAGAGAGGGGGCTGAGAGAAGGAAGTGATTGTTTAAGTGGATAAATAATGTAGTTAAAAAATGTAAGGTAACTCCCAAATCAACTTTGTTTGCTTGAAAAACCATCTAAATAGATTACTTAGGGTCATTTCTTGCATTGTGTTTTATCTCGTCCAGAGGACTCCAAAGCACTCTACACTACATCTAGTCATTCACACGTTGATGGTGATAAGCTACTGGACCGTAGCCACAGCTGCCCTGAGGCAATCTGACAGAAGCTCCACCACCATGGAGATTAAATGTTTTGCCCAAGGACACAAAGACAGAGATGGACTCAAACCAGCAACCCACTGATTGAGGAACAAACTCCTACCACTGTCGCCACCATCGTCCCAATCCATAAAGTAGCCACAGTATTAGTTTCCTATTTGTAGTTTCTTCTGTTCAGTGTACATTCATTGGTTTTGCCTTATGATAAACATTTCCAAATATATTTTAAAGTTCTAGTAAGCAGAGGTTCTATGATGACATGAGTGAAACAAACCTCAATGTCTTGTGGATACAAGTCATTATAATGAACTCATGAACCACAAAATAAATAAGTTTCTCCCATGAGATATTAAAACATACCCTCAAATTAAACCAGTCGTTCAAATGAGTTATTAAGTCATGGCCACCATTTTTTCCCCTCCCATGTCAATTGATTCAAAAATGTCATCAGATCAATCACACTCAGGCACTGTGATTAATCACCATGCTTAACTTTGTTAGCTCGAAATGTAAATATGCACATTGTCTTTAAAATGCTAAGGAAGATCTTTGATTGTCTCAAACCATACATCTCAGTTTTTCAGAATTTTATATAATGTAGCGTAACATAATTTAGAAGTGTTAAATATAAACTGGTTGTGCGCTTTAGTGTAAGAATAATGAATCATTGTGAATCGTGATGGACGTTTAATCCAAATGTCCAAAGCATTTTTTTTGTAAAAAACTGAGAGCACCAGTTAGACAATTCTTGCTCCATCTGTTCACCACAGTACAAAACTGCTCTGCTGTCACCTAGGTAATCCTCTGTGGCAAAGAGATTTTAGACCAAAATTAATCTGCTTTACGCAATATCATTTAGATTAATTGCCTGTGCTAACATGCTAATATTGACAACCCTGATATAAAGATCTTTTTTGTTTTGTTTTTGTTTCTTTAAAGTGACAGAATAGTTACTTTCCTGTAATTACTTACTCATATATAGTAACTCAGTATCTATAGCTAATTATTTCTTAAAATTAACCCACCCAAAACTGGATTTCAGTCAAAATATTTTCTGCAATACGGGCAGGTTCAATTACTCGGCCAGTGTTTCTGTTTTTCAACAGATTGTATTTTTTCTTCATTTTTTTTTCTTTTAACTTCTGTTGACATTGCAGTGGAAGAGGGCCAATTGCACTTTAAGTGTTTTCTGAGTCAAACACTTGAAAATAGACTTGAGTTGCTTCAATAGAAACAAAAAATCATTTTCTGCACTATTAAATATAAAAATAATCCACA
>NW_006800058.1:1251324-1252834 GCF_000485575.1 Poecilia formosa | reverse complement strand
TTTAATATATAATGTTGATGTTTTTTTAATAGCTTCTAAGCACACATATAGTCTGGACAGCCTCTTCTTACAGGGTTTACCTTTGTAAGCATCAATGAAGACGTTAATGAGGTCCTGATCATATTTCTCCGATATTTTAATATTTTAAGAATATTTTAATGTTCTTATTAAAGTGGTGCCTGAGCTGCAAGTATCCTGTGTACGTCTATTTTTAATGAATCCTGTCTGGTCTGTATCAATCAGTTCGGGGATGATATTTTCTAGTCTACTGACAATAATTGAAGTGAATATTTTATAATCAATGTTCAAGACCGAAATAGGCCGGTATGAGCTACATTCACTTTTATCCTTTCCTGGTTTAGGTATAACGGATATTATCACTTGTTTCTAGGATGGTGGAGTCTCACCTCCTCTAAGCACATGATTAAAACAATTTAGCAACAAAGGTCTTATAGAACTCCTAAACATTTTATACCATTCAGCTGGTAATCCATCACCACCTGGTGACTTACTTGTCTTCAATTTTGAGATGGCTTTATCGACCTCTGCCGGTGTTATTTCCGCAGATATCCAATTATTTTGCTCTATGCCAATTGATGGGAGGTCTAAAGAGTCTAGGAACTGCTTTACTGAGGAAAGGTTGGTTAATTTGGGTTGACTATATAATTTCCTGTAGAATATTTCAAATGATTTATGTATTTCTTCTGGGGAGAAACTCATCTGATTGGAAATGGGATTTTTAATTTTAAAGATAGATCTGTCTAGTTGTTGTTGTTTTAGTCTCCAGGATAATAATTTTTTGCTCGAGGTCCATTTTCATAATAAGTTTGTTTTATATATTTGAGACTAAGTATCACCTTATCATTGAGTTTCCTATTTAGCTCCCCTTTTATTGCTGCAATTTGTTGTAGCAGAGAATGGTCTTTGGTTTCAATATGCTTCTGCTCTAAAGTATTTAGCTGTTTAGTCAGGTCATTGAATTGCTCAGATTTTTCTTTTTTCTTTCTTGATGCCCACATAATTTTCCCACGCAGTACTGCTTTTGCCGCATCCCATAATATACTTGGGGACAATTTATTGCCGTTATTAAATTCTAGGTAATCTGTGAATTCCTTGTCAATAAATTCTTCAAATTTGTTATCGTTCAACAAAGCTGTGTTAAGTCTCCAAATTGTTGTCTTAGGATGAGAATCTAAATATAGTGTCAAATATACCCCTGAGTGATCCGACACATCCCTAGTACCAATACTACAGTCTAGGACCCTGTACATGCTCTGAATAGGAAAAAATAGTCAATTCTTGAATAAACGCCATGTGAGTGAGAGAAAAAGGTGAACTCCTTAGCCAATGGGTGACATTCCCTCCAGACATCAAATAAGCCAATCCTTTTTATCATTTTCTTTATATACAGAGATTCCAGGTTGATTTTTTTAAAAGGGTTTGAGGAATCCAAGGAAGGATGCAGTTGTGCATTCCAGTCCCCTCCACATATCAAAACTCCAGATGTTTC
>NW_006800058.1:1204917-1251254 GCF_000485575.1 Poecilia formosa | reverse complement strand
GAGGCGCCGTGTTGCTCTGGTGGTTGAGGGTTGCTTATTGCAGCATGCAGAGAGTTTCTGTTTGATCACATGCTGAGAGAGAGGGGGCCGAGAGAAGGAAGTGATTGTTTAAGTGGATAAATAATGTAGTTAAAAAATGTAAGTAACTCCCAAATCAACTTTGTTTGCTTGAAAAACCATCTAAATAGATTACTTAGGGTCCTATCTTTATGTTTCTATGTTTACATTTCTTGCATTGTGTTTTATCTCGTCCAGTGGACTCCAAAGCACTCTACACTACATCTAGTCATTCACACGTTGATGGTGATAAGCTACTGGACCGTAGCCACAGCTGCCCTGAGGCAGTCTGACAAGCTCCACCACCATGGAGATTAAATGTTTTGCCCAAGGACACAAAGACAGAGATGGACTCAAACCAACAACCCACTGATTGAGGAACAAACTCCATAAAGTAGCCACAGTATTAGTTTCCTATTTGTAGTTTCTTCTGTTCAGTGTATTCATTGGTTTTGCCTTATGATAAACATTTCCAAATATATTTTAAAGTTCTAGTAAGCAGAGGTTCTATGATGACATGAGTGAAACAAACCTCAATGTCTTGTGGATACAAGTCATTATAATGAACTCATGAACCACAAAATAAATAAGTTTCTCCCATGAGATATTAAAACATACCCTCAAATTAAACCAGTCGTTCAAATGAGTTATTAAGTCATGGCCACCATTTTTTCCCCTCCCATGTCAATTGATTCAAAAATGTCATCAGATCAATCACACTCAGGCACTGTGATTAATCACCATGCTTAACTTTGTTAGCTCGAAATGTAAATATGCACATTGTCTTTAAAATGCTAAGGAAGATCTTTGATTGTCTCAAACCATACATCTCAGTTTTTCAGAATTTTATATAATGTAGCGTAACATAATTTAGAAGTGTTAAATATAAACTGGTTGTGCGCTTTAGTGTAAGAATAATGAATCATTGTGATGGACGTTTAATCCAAATGTCCAATGCATTTTTTTGTAAAAAACTGAGAGCACCAGTTAGACAATTCTTGCTCCATCTGTTCACCACAGTACAAAACTGCTCTGCTGTCACCTAGGTAATCCTCTGTGGCAAAGAGATTTTAGACCAAAATTAATCTGCTTTACGCAATATCATTTAGATTAATTGCCTGTGCTAACATGCTAATATTGACAACCCTGATATAAAGATCTTTTTTTTTGTTTTTGTTTCTTTAAAGTGACAGAATAGTTACTTTCCTGTAATTACTTACTCATATATAGTAACTCAGTATCTATAGCTAATTATTTCTTAAAATTAACCCACCCAAAACTGGATTTCAGTCAAAATATTTTCTGCAATACGGGCAGGTTCAATTACTCGGCCAGTGTTTCTGTTTTTCAACAGATTGTATTTTTTCTTCTAACTTCTGTTGACATTGCAGTGGAAGAGGGCCAATTGCACTTTAAGTGTTTTCTGAGTCAAACACTTGAAAATAGACTTGAGTTGCTTCAATAGAAACAAAAAATCATTTTCTGCACTATTAAATATAAAAATAATCCACATTTCTATCAATTGTATTTATTAAATGTATTTAATTTCATTTAATAATTTAATCAAGTAAAAATAACAATAGCTGTAGACGTTTAAGAAGAGCATCATTCATTACCAAGCAAAGTAACATGTTTGAGAAACCTGGTTTTAAGCCAGTTTTCCATCATTATTATTTTATTTTATTTTTTTTTGCTTTATTTTTGAAGAGATTTTTATACAGGGCAAACCATGACAATAACAATAACAAGAAGGAAAAGATACAAATAAAATACAAATAAATAAAATAAAATATCACAACCAGGACAATAAACGGCACTCAAAACAACAAAAAAAAAAACAAAAAAACAGAGAGGTCACCAAGGGAGGGAGACGGCTATACCATACAAAAAGATAAAACTAAACTGACAGATAACTGATAAATGGGTTACAGTGTATGTAAAGTTCTGTGAAGAGTCAGACAGGTGAAAGTTTCTTTCCATATTTACCAAGTCCTGCCAGACTACTCAACACCTGACTCCTCTTATCACACCTGATGATGAAATAATGGTGCTCAATTTGCTCTCGAGTTCCTATATGTTAACCATTTCAACCAATATTTTTTTATTTTGTTTTCCTGAAGTCTTATGGAAAAGGTGAGCATTTCCAATTCCCAAATTTCTTCGATCACTGACCAGTCTCTCAATGTCGGTGAGGTCCTACTAAGCCACTTTCTTGTAATTGATTTTTTCCCTGCCATCAGTAGTATTTTCAATAGGTACTTATCCTGAGTGTTGAGTTCTTTTGGTAGATTACTTAAATATATAGTTTTAAAGTTGTGTTCAATTTCAAAACCAAGAATTACACTTATCTCTTTAGATACCTTTGATCAATAGGAATAAATCAATGGGCAGTCCCAGAAAATATGAAAGTGGTCAGCCATCACATTATTACATCGTCTCCAACAAATCCCAGATTCAGCTCTGCCGGTCTGGGAAAATGTTCTTTTGGGGGTAATGAAAAACCTAACAATATTCTTCCAAGAAAATTCCCTCCAACATCCTGAGCTAGTGGTGGTGGAGTTAATTTGGCATATGTTTAACCACTCATTCTCTGTCAGTGATATTTTTGCCTCCCTTTCCCATGAAATTTTAATATATAATGTTGATGTTTTTTTAATAGCTTCTAAGCACACATATAGTCTGGACAGCCTCTTCTTACAGGGTTTACCTTTGTAAGCATCAAAGCACCTTAATGAAACCATCCATAAATTCCAGCAGATTGTCTCCCTCTGTGTCTTCCGGAATCCCGTACACACGGATGTTGTTTCTACGTGAGCGTGCTTCTAAATCAGTCAGTTTGTTTATAGTTTGAGACAGCACCTCTCTCGCCGCCGCGGTCCACTCCTCCATTTCTGCCACACGTTGTAACGACTCCTCCGCTCTCTTTTGGTTCTCCTTTATGTCCGACACAATTTCGTTTAGTTTTCCATTAATCTCCTCTTGGAAACTTCTTAAATCTCTCTTCATGTCGGTGGAGAAGTTCTCACGAAAGCAGCACAGCTCTTCCTTCATGTCTGCACGGATAGCTAAAATCTCTTTGTGGATAGCTCCGATGCTAGCCTGAAGCCCCTCCAAAGCCATGTGCTGATTAGATCCGCCTTCGTCAAATAGTGAATTTCTCTCGCTTGTTTCGTCTGTCTGTTTTGATTTAACGTTACTTTTCGATGCCTTTCCCCTTCTCATCATAAAATAATCGGTCTTAGAGGGTTAATTCAGCTCTGGCAAAGGGGAATTAGCCGACCGAGTTGGGAGCTCTGGTTCAATGCGTCTGCTCACCTCAGCGCCATAACCGGAAGTCCATCATTATTTTTAACTCAATCCTTTGGTAAGCTAGTTGTAGCGTCGCACTTTCAACTCCCGTGACGGCAAATAAACGGTCGTTTACATGCAGTACCTCGCAGACCACTAAGGGTGGGCCCGCGGACCACTAGTGGTCAGGTGACCACAGTGTGAGAAAGACTGATGTAATGGTAAGACTCAGGCATCTGAGGACTGTAAAGTGGTTCCTTTTAAGCTCTGGCAGATACAGCAGATGAGCAGATCTGGTGGATGGTTGTAGGAACTGAACAAACACCCACACAGAACCAAACCCCAGCTTCCCAACTTTGGTTGGATAAATCAATCTGCAACTTTGGATGGACATAGACAATAATTTTTTTTTATTTATTTCCCATTACATTTAATAAACATAAAAACTGAACAATAAAAACATGCAAAGAACATAATATTTCTGGAGCACTGTCTTTTTAAAAAAAACTTATAGAAAAGTCTAACATTAGCAAAAAGAGTCATTGTTTATACAATTATAAGGCATATAAAAGAGATCTAATAGTTGGTCAAGACCTTATATAGGAACATGTTAAGTAATTTACAGACATGTTTGCTGTTTGTTTATGTAGCAAAAATCAGTGATTCAGTTATTGACGCTGGTTGTCATCATTTTCTGGGTGGAAGGATCTCGGACTGAAGAGTTGTTTTCTGATTGAGACTTGCTTGATAAAGCCACTGACCACAGGAAGATAAATAGACCTGAACAGACAAAAAATCCAGTAAATAATTCAGGTGAATCAACGACTATCAATGGATACCAATATTTAGTGTCGCATATACTGACTGACCTTGTAGAGAGTTAAAGATGGTGAACAAGTAGATTCCAGCTAAAGTAACATAGGTGAAGCTGGCTAGTCCCCATGGTAACCCCAGTACACAGCTGAGGCCGAGAACTGTGGCACCGTCCTTCCATAACCTGGACTCGTTCTCCTTGCTCATCTTCTTCCAGTCGCTGGACTCACGGTCTCCTCTGCCACGTCGTAACTCCCGCATTTTGAACACCACCAGCAACAGCATGCAGGAATTATACAGCACCACCAGGCAAAGAAAAGCCACAGTGATGTACGTGACCAACTTTGTCTGTGGGTTGCCACTGTTCATCCAGCATCTGTTCATCAAGAAGTAACAAAACAGAGACTGTGGTCGTTAAGGATTTTTATTAACTGACTCTTTTGCACATGTGAACTCATGGGAATGTCTTACATTTCTGATGTTTGGTTGTTGGAATCCCTCATTTCCAGAGTGTATCTGCCATAGACACCTAAAGGCCCACAAATTACCGCAACAAGGGTAGGAAAGCCTGAGGAGAAAGCAAGAGGAAGGATAAACAGCTGCCATTAGAATCAAGGTCAAAAACAAAAAATAATCTAGTCACTGTTTAGAGGTTAATCCAAACAATGACTATACAAATTTGCTAATTGCTTGGAGCAATTAGCTTCATGCTCCCAACCAGAGTCCCAAACTCACCCCATCCCACCAGGCAGAGTTTGAGCAGGTATCGTCTGACGTAGATGTTAAAGACTCGGATGAGGAGAAGGTAAAGGTGGAATCCTTCCAGGGCCAGCCAGGTGATGGTGGCCAGCAGAGACCAGTGCAGGAAGAGACCCAGACCTTCACAAACCCAGCTGTACTTGATGTCATCTAGCAGAAAAGTCCAGAAACTGCTGCTCAGGAAGCCGAGGTGGAGGCACAACAACGCCCCCGTTAGCTGCATGTGGATGTTGAGGCCCTTCTCCGAACGTCGTCGACTAAGGGAGACATGACAGAAACGCATTGTTTTTTTCTTATAAAGGATATTTTTGGGTCTAATTGCCTTTATTTGCTGATGACTAGACAGAAAAGTGGTTGTGATAAAGGGGTAAGACCTGCAACCTGTGATGGCTGTGTAGAGGACTGAGGCCTCCATACATGGAGGATTTATCTGTGTTAGTTTTATAATGCTGATGCAAAGAATATTTGCTAACTCTTACATTTCCTGCATGACTACAGTTCACCTTCATGTCTTGCTGTGCAATGCAACAAAACAAATGATTGGAGTTGGTTAATCACTCATGATTCAGAGAGTAAACCTTTAAAGTTTTATCTAGAACGTCCTTTGAAGTCCCAGGAAGAGTTCTCTGAACCAAACACCACAGTAACCTGTGACAGTTGACTGGGTCAGAACTGATTACTTATTTTGTATTCCACAGTTTTTGACCCAAAGATGTTGTGAATCTTCTTGTGAGTCTCATGGACGCCCACAATTTCTCTGAACTCCTGCCATATTTCTGTTGGCACCTCAAACTAAACAAAAAATGAGCCCAGAGTCATTTGAGGAGTTTTTGTTTTGTTCCAGCAGTAGGTGGGTGCTTATGCTGGGATTTAATAGTTTCTAGAGTTCTTTAGTAAGTTTCTTTGTAAAGATTATTAGTCTATCTATAGTAGATTTTCCCATGGTGCCTTTAGTTAGTGTAAATCTTTACACTAACTAAAGCAGTTTTTTTCAACCCTGGTCCTCACCGCCCCCCTGTCCTGCATGTTTTATGTATTTCCCTTCTGCCACACACCTGAATTGTGTCTCTGGGTGATTAACAGGCTTCTGCAGTACTTGATGGTCATGCAATCGTTTGAATCAGCTGTTCTGGAATAGAGGCACATCTAAAACATGCAGAGCAGGGGAGCAGTGAGGACCAGAGTTGAGAAACACTGAACTAAAGGCTTTGTTGAATTAGCTTAAACTAACAGCTAATTCAACAAGTGCCAAGACTAAAGCAATCTCAAAACATCAAGCTTGTGTGAATGTTACTTTGACTTTTTAAACTGGTGTGATGTTGACATTTGGTGCTCAGTTCCAAATAAGGTGATTATTATTTACCAAGGAAATTGTGAAAAGAGATTGTTCAATGTGACTCATCTTCCTGTGAAAAATGGGTTTTGAGAACAGAATGTAAATTATTTTGGTGGTGTGAGAATGACCCACTGACAGTTAAAGTCTAAAAATATTAGACACTTAAAATTTAAGCATATTTTCTTGATTTTTACACTGCCTAAGGATTGATCACAGTGCGTGTGGTGCAGGTCTTCTTAAATATGTGGAATTTAGAGCCAAACATATGGCAACGGAGCTTATATAACGTCAGAATGTGATGACAGGATTGGCAGGCATCCAATCTGCATCACTCATGCTAGGTGCCAATTGACCGTTTTATGTGAAAGTTAAAGCGTTTTGTTTGCTTTGGCGAGTGTACCAAGTTTGCGCTTGGCCACACCCCCTGAAACCAGCGGTGCTGTGGAAGTCCAGAGCCTGTATCACTAGCTCTGGGCAGACATGGCTAAAGTGGAAGGGAGTGAAAGTGGGATGAACGGGGAGCAGGTCTCTATCTCTGAACATATATGAAAACTCAGATCTTTTGATAACTTTTAAAAACCCACCCCTTAACAGCATCCTGACCTAAAATTAAGTCGATAGCTTGAAATCCCCCGGAGTTTGTTAAAGTCTGAGGTCAGTAAAAGTGAAAAATGGCCCAAATTTGGAAATTTGTACATTTGTCCTAATGTACAGGGAGGCGACCAAAAATGGCCACCTCCCTGTACATTTTAAGGAGAGCCTCCAAAAATCTTGGGCCCCTTGACAAAAGATTAGATTGGGCCCCCCTGTGCAGCTGCTGTTACAATTTTTTGAGTCTATTTGACCCATAAAAAGCATCACAATTTTAAAGGCTTGCTTCTGTGGTCCAATACTGATCCTAGCACAATATTTATTGCTCATGAATTTTACAACAGTAGTCACATCCAGTATGCAAGTTGGTTGCTTAAATTTTTTTTCTATTAGTTTTAGATTACTGAAATGTCTCTCCCCATGAGCAATAGTCAAAAGCAACGTGCAAAATATACATGAAGCAATCCAGACTTCTAAAAATGTTATGTAGTTGCATTTTATTCAAGCCCCTTGACAAAAGGGGCTTGAATATTTTTTTAATAAATTAAAGTACATAACTTTAATAAAAATATGTTTTCTCCATATTTGTTAAAGCTGTCACGATGTCATATCAGTTTTGAGACAGATAATCTGTGAAAACAATCAATCTCCTCCATCTCCTTCCTGAATTACTATTGCTGGTTAAAGTACTGCACCGTTCTGACCAAAACAACCAATCAGAATAAGTAGGACACTCTTAGTGCTGTCATTTAGCCTAATCCATTCACTGCTAAATGTACTAATGGGGGAGAAAGAACTTATCATTACAAGACACCATTTATCTACCATCATTGGTAGCTATGCTAACTAAACTGCTCCTTCGACCTTTGAAGGCCATCTGTCATTTTGCTACCTGATCACTTGGTGCAGAGGCATAAACATTTTCAACTTTACATACAGAGCACATTGTGCAGGTGACTAAATAAATCAATAATAAAAAAGTAGATCATCTGAGTATCTTCTCTGACTTGGGAACTGAACCAAATGCATCTCGTTATCTGGGAGCTGACCCTTGAATAGTTGTGGACAGGTCTCTTTGGAGCTTATTTGGTGTAGGAGCTTTTGCTAAAAGCGAGGGATTTCAGAATAACAAAAACTTCTTGTTCAGAGACTTTTTGTCGTCTGACCGCTTCAGTTGGAGAAATATTCCCCGATTTCAAAACTTTGGATAAAGTGGCGCTTGTAATTCCAGTCTTCAGTGCGGCAATAGAGTACGGATTCAACTTCCAGATCAACATCAAAATGTTTATAAGTTTGATTACGTACAAACAGGTACGCAGGTCAGGTTGGTGTGCATTCATGCGAACAGCGGGTGACTCATTCATAATTTAATCATTTAATTCATAATTTAATTTCATTGTTCATATGTAGTTACTGGGGCCATAGCTAGTTGTCACTGTGAAAAAGAAGCTACATGTATTCATCTGCTTGATTTGGATTCTCTGTTCAGTTTGTTAAATAAAAAACTCAATGAAAATTAAATGTAACTGAATGTTTCATTATTATCAATTTAAAAGTTAATGGGTAAAGACAGATTATGACAAGAATTTTTTGTGGCCTCATCAAGTCAAAACAATGGACAATGAAAAACCCTAGTGCAACCTCTGCTATTGTTTTTTATAAAAGAGGATGGGATCCATGACTGTAAAGTGATCTTTTACATCTAAACAGTTTCTGTCCACCATGTGTGGCGTCTGTAGGGTTCTTAGTTGCACTATTCCTGACACAAGACTTATGCAAATCCTGGATAGAAGGAAGGAATAAAGTTGCGTACCTTACAATACAAACTATGTCAATCCCATTAATAAAAAAGGTTCAAGTTAAAGTAAAAACTTACTGCAGACCAACGTAGATGAAAAGGCTGATGAAAGCAAAGAAGGCAGAGAGCGCTGATCCAATGTAGGTGATGTAGCTGAGAGCCTCAGCATGATCCTCATCCACCTTCACTTCTGGATTCTATACAGGGAAGAAAAAAAATTTAGCTGAAATGCATTTCATACCAATCCTGAGGAGACATTTTGTTTGCTGTTTTTGATGTTCACCTCTGACATGCTAAGCTATTTACAGTTAAATCTGATCAGTGTGTTTAATCAGTGCAGGAACTGCAGCAAAAGTTTCTCATAAATTTGGGGCAGAATGTAAATGCAAGGGGATTTTTCCAGTTGGTTGAAAACCATCACATTCCTGCCACTTTAGAATTATGCACTACTTTGTGTTTTTGCCCGTTACCGAAAATCCTCTAACAATAATTAAGTTTTAGGTTAACGTGACAATATGCTAATACTTTTAGAAGTCACTATATGGAAATGTAAAACCTTCGGTTACTGGTGACAGAAAAACACGATTTACCACAAGCACAGCAAAAAAGCTCAGATGGTTGCAGCTGCAGATAAATTCATCTTCTGTTTTAGTGGTATTGCAACCTTCAGTGCTCCACACTAAGAAAGCAGAAAAACAAACATGTAAATCCTGACTTGATGCTTTTATTTAAGAGTAAAAAAGTTGTTTGCATCCATATTGCACCTGTTTCATCCTCCTTCCAAAACACACATGTTCCATTGTTCTCCTGAAACATAGAAAGGGAATCAAGATGTAGGAAAATTCAACGTTTTTTAAGTGTTCATCATCATATGTATTTAGTTACCATTTTATTGTGTTTGAAGATTAACTGGACCGGCTCAGAAAGATTGCTGACTGACAGGTTTTCAGCTTTCACAAACAGAACCTGTTCTCCTAAAACATGTCTCTCAGTTGGCCAGTGATTTTTCCTCTTTCTTTTCATCCCAGGAGTTACTTGCTGCAATGAGGAGGCAGAATTGACCTCTCTTTTAAAACTTCATATAAAGCTAACAGCGTTTCTACTGACTGTAGATCAGTGGTCAGTGAAAAGGTTTAGACATTTATTTCAGGACAATTGACACACTCAAAGTTGACTTAAAGTTGTAAGACACCGGCCCTCGAGGATTACAGTTTGAAACGTTTGCTCTAGATATTCTGTCTCTACAGGTTCTGTTGTGTATCAGAACCTCTTTGTGTATTCATAATGACATGCTAGCTTAAGCTGAAAATTCAGCTAAATGTGCAAAGAACATTACACTTGCTTGTTCAGAAGATCCCACCTGAAAGAATGTGCTGTTGATCATCGAAACAACCACCTGGACGGTTGTTTTAGAGTGTCTTTTTTTGATTTTCCGTAGAGCTGATGATGGGATTCGGACCCTGTGATTGGATGAAGCGTCTACTTCAGCCGTAAAACCAGAACATTTATTGGGATTTTATACAGAGAAAATCTGCTATGTTTCAGATCATGTCCACACAATCTATTGATACGTCCTAATAATATTTATGAACATAAGCATTATGTTCATAAACATGATGTTTTATGTTTTATGTTCATAAAACATTTATGTTAATAATGTTTTATGAACATAAACATTATTAACATTATTAAACATTATTATCAAATTTTTAACACAGTTTCTAAACAAAAACACAAGGCACATTAATCCTGTAAATGTCAAACGAATAATTGAGTTTAATTCAGTTCAACGAGGGAAGCTTATGTTTCTTCATAGTCGACAGTTATACAGTTGAAATCCAATGTTTACACACTAATTAAAAATGGACAGATGCTTTTTTTTCTCTCTGTCTAAAGTTAAATCAAATCAAACTTCTCTTGTTCTAATTTCAAGAGAAATCAGATCAGCATTTAGCAAATAGAAAACTATTTATACTTGTTAAATGCTGCATGATAATAGAATGTCAAATATTTAGTTATTAATATCTTGAGAATCAGAGATTTACATGCAGAATGATTACTGTCTCTTTAAACAACAATGGTAAGTTGAGCCATATGGCTGTGAAACTCTGATAGATTAAAATCAGACATTTGATTTTGATTAATTAGAAGAGACCTGCAGATGTCCTTTAAGGCCACACCTGGAACACATCACTTTGTAGTTTCACCAGGAATCAGCAAAGAGATCAGGAAGAGAATTGTAGAGCTGCACAATCTGGTTCATCAATTTCCAGATAGTTGAAGGTGCTGTGTTTATGGAAATGTCCAACCATCATACCGCTCAGGAAGGAGACGACTTTATGTCCCAAATATGGACGTGTTTGGGTCTAAAATGTCCAAATTAACCCTAAACCAAAAAGATCAAAGAAGCTGCCTGACGCTGACATGTTTCACTGTGTCATTCTCTACAGTCAGTGTTTTGGTGTGGCCTGCACAAAGTCCTGATCTCAGTCCAAGAGAGAATTTGTGGGCAAATCTGAAAAGGTGTGTGTGAGAGAGTCAACCTACAACTTGACTCAGTTCTACCAGTTCTGTCAGGAGGAATGGACCAGAACTCCAGCAAGCTACAGCAAAACAATTGTGGAAGGAAACCCAAAATGTTTGACTCAAGTCATGCAGTGCAAAGGAAATTTACGTCAGCTTCTGAATTTGAATAAATAAACCTCAGACATATTCTCTCTCTCATTGTTGTGGCAATTAGCAAATAGAAATAATCTTGGAGATTTAAAACCAGAGAAGTTTGGTTTGATTTAACTTCACATGGTGAGAAAAAAAAGTTGTGTCTTTTTATTTGGTGTATGTAACCTTCTGGTTTCAGCTGAATATTTTCTTGTCATTCTGATGATTATGGCTTTTATCTCACTGAAACCCACCATTCAGTTTCTCAAAAAATGTACAATGTGAAAAAAAAGTTTTACAGAATCACAACACATAGACTGATGTTGGAGTTGGTAGTTAAAGGTGACATATTATGTTTCCTTGAAGAGGGCAGGTTAAGATAGGTTTATACATGTCTGACAAACATGTGAAAGTCATCTGACTATTATGGCCTGAGTCCCATGGAGAGTATTAGGTCCTGTCAAGAGGACAATGAGGCCCTGGACCCAATAACAAAGACATGCTGAAAGCAACATGTGCTTCCTTAAAACCTCAGCAGAACCAGAGGTTGATCATCTTCATGCCATGCATGGATTCTCTAGGTGTATATACTGCAGACTACAGTCACATACAGAGGCTGGCCATAATTTCTGTATTAAAACTTCTATTTTATTCATTTGTGTTATTTGAAAAACTGGGAGTTTGTTAGCTGTAAGCCACAATTATCAAAATTAACCAAAATAGATGCTTGAAATTTCTAAAAGAAACCCCTCTCCACCTCCTATATTTCTCATGTGTTGGTGCTTCCCAAATAAAGCCCATACCACTGATGACCAGCTGTGATCTCTCCTGGTCTGCTGGTTTGACCTCCTGGCGAGCAAACCCATGGAACATACAATTCCTTGGTTTGCACGTCACAATTTTATCTTCATAGCACCTACCAAGAAATGTTTCACAATCAATCATTTACGTAATGATGCAGCACAAGAACTACTGTAACCACAAGTTCAGCACAAATTTAACAGTGAACAAACACAAGAGAAAAAAGTGGCTTTGTACTCCTCTATGAGTAAAGCAGTAAATGCAAAACAAGTTGAAAGGAAAAAAAAATCTTACAGCAAAGCAAATTTATTGTGGAAATTATTATGGAAAAAATAAGAAGAATCTATTGGGGAGAAAGAATAGGAGCTTAAAATCAACCAAATAAGCACAGCATCAGCAGCATCATTTACCTGGTCCACAGTACAGGATCTTGTTTTATACACTCATCAATAACTTGCTGAGGGTTACAGTCTGTAAAATGGACACAGAACATGAAGAAGTCAGAACTTTTCACGGCAAACAAAAATGACAACTGAACGAGCCAGAGGTACGAGAAAAACCTGACTAACAATTTGAATACAGCCTAGATGGATATTAACAACTAAACTGATGTTCAAACTACAAAACCCCAGAATACTCACCAGCTCTGGTCGTAGGGAAGCAGAGTGTTAGGAGATAAAGAGTAATCCACTTCATGTTGGACTTTCTCAAACAGATACTGATCACCGACCGAGGCGCCGTGTTGCTCTGGTGGTTGAGGGTTGCTTATTGCAGCATGCAGAGAGTTTCTGTTTGATCACATGCTGAGAGAGAGGGGGCCGAGAGGAAGTAAAATAGTTTATGGAACTAAAACCCAAATCAACTTTTTTTTTCGTTGATAAACCATCTAAATATGTTTCTATCATATTTATGGCTCTATTTTTATGTTTTTCTGTCCAAATTGTGACATTTTCTTGTAAAGTGTTTTATCTAGTCAAGAGGACTCCAAAGCACTCTGCACTACATTCAGTCATGCATATGTTGATGGTGGTAAGCTACTGGATAGTAGCCACAGCTGCCCTGGGGCAGCAACACCACTGACAGAAGCACCACCAGCAGCAGGGAAGGGGATGAATTGTCTTGTCCAAGGACACAACGACAGAGACGGACAGAGTTGTACAATGTTTTAAGATTAATCTTCCCCTTTTTAACTTTAAGCCTCTTCTCCTCCAAAGGTCTCTGCATGGCCCTGCGAATGTCAGAGTTTTAGGAAACCTGTTTGTGAACACTGGAAACCAGTCAGTCAGTGATCTCACTGAACCGGTTCAGTTAATCTTTTGCCACAATAATAAAATGGCAACAAAATAAATACAATAATAAACACTTCAAAAACAAGAATTTTCCTTCATTTTGATTCCCTTTCTGTGTTTCAGGATAACAGTGGAACATGTGTGTTTTGGAAGGAGGATGAAACAGGTGCAATATGGAGGCAAAGCATCAAATGAGGATTTACATGTCTGTTTCTCTGCTTTCAAAAGAGTGGAGCGCTGAAGTTTGTTTCCCACTAAAATAGAAGTTGAACTTATCTGCAGCTGCAGTCACCTCAGCTTTTTTTGCTTTGCTTGTGGTAAATTATGTTTTTCTGTCACCAGTCATCAACCGTTTTCTAAACATATTCACATTCAGGACTGTAACCCAAAGAGTAAATGTTTGAAGGTTTTTTTTTTTTATAACACAGCAACACAATGTACTGCATTATCATGTAGGAATTTAAAACATGGTTTTTAATGAACCTCTCAAAAGTGCTCCATGTTTTTTCATTCCACTCTCTTGTATCAATACTTTGTAGAAACTTTTGCTGCAGTTACAGACTTAGATTTATTTTATTGTCGTTGTATAAAGACACATCGCTTGGCCAACGGAGAACAGACCATGGAGAGGATGGGTGGAATCAGAGAGGATCTGGTTATCTCTGGCTAAGCAGCGTCTGTGTGAAATGTTCTGGATAGGGTGAAGTGGAGTCCCAATGATCCTCTCCGCTGTCCTCACTACTCTTCGCAGACACAAATTCAAATTCAAAAATACTATACTAATAAAAGGCAATTAAATAAAAACTTTTTCTGTTTTTCCAATGTTAATTAGCTGCTCCTTATTGTAAACCACCCGATTGCTATGTATGTGCATAATAGCAAAATAGCAAAGTATGAAAAATATTGCCAAAAATCTGTCCAACTACCCATCATTCAAAACAAGAAGGAACAGTTTTTTTTTTTTTTTTTTTTTTTTTTTTAAAGCTACTCTTCGCCCCCTGATCAAATTTAGCTAGCTCAGCATCTGGGAGATAAAACGCTGAAAAAGTTGCAATAAATAAACAACTGTGGAAAACTGGTGTAAAATTTATTTCAGCTAAACCGTTTTTTTGATGTCCAGAACTACAAATTTGTTGATTTTTCGAAGTGTCCCTATTTTCGGATGTTTTTAGCTTCAAAACAACATTTTTGATAACATTATAAACTTCTCAATGTTTGACAATGTCTAGCAAAATGTACCATGTAAAGCTAATGCGCTAACTGCGCAAAATAATCAACACATATTTTATTTTGGTGGGTGGCTAGCTGCTTGTGCTTGGCATTTTCCAAAATCGTTGAAGAATACTGCTGGATCGAGCCAAATTAACACAGCCGAAGGATGATATCTTGTGTTTTCTGGCAACCACTCGACATGAGTCGTTTATTTTATGTACTTTAAAAGAAATAAAATAAAATTATATATATAGTAGAAATGTGGTGGCGACACGCCCACTCAAAATCTATGTATTGGTGATTAAAAATTGTCTTATGGATTAAAAGGTCATTCTCTTTTTGTTAATTTTTATTTTTGTAAATTTGTCCTTTTTAGGATGATTTAGTTACTTTTCATTGATTTCGTTGACGGCCTATAGAACTCTGGAATTGGTTCATTTATTTGGAGTTGCGCAACAAAACAAACAAAAAAACAATTAATTGTTTATTGAAACAATAATGAAGTCAATTAAGTTTCATTGACTTCAGTATTAATCTTAATCAATTAATCTTAAATACAACTTGATAATGCACTTTAATTTGATCTGCATCTTTGACCTGTAACTTGAATTTGATCTATAATTTTAATTTGATTTTTAACTTGCAAAATGCTTCATGAAATATAGCAATTATTTCATTGATGAATGTTTAGCTGTTTTGGGTAGCAGTGTAACCCTGTTTAAATGCTAATTTGTTTTTTGTTTTTATTTATGACCTTGTTTAGGTCAGTTTTTTTTTCCACCCCCTGTTTCAACCCAGGATGGCAAGCTACTGATCACCGCAACTTTGAACCAAACTACCTTTTTTTTCCGGTCCTATTGCCTTCGATCATGGACTAAAAACATTAGGATTATTAATTGATGGACCATTAATCATCCTGCATACAAAAGAACGGACTTGAATAAGAGAAAAAACTTTTGGGTATCATGAGTTTTTTTTTCATAATTTTTTTTTTCCATTTTCTTGCTCTTGTGTTTATTGTTGATACTTATAGGAAATTATTGAATACCTTCCTAAATATATGCAAATATATAAATTTGAATACAATAATGGTGATGGTGTTTTATTCACACATGGGCTCCTCAGCCGAACCTTTCTGACTTTGGCCGTAGTCAGGTGCCTAGCCGTAATTAGCGTTACACTAAGAAGACTCAGGCACTGGAAACAGGCTCCTCTTAAACTCTAGCTGACGAGGCAGATGATTTGCAGGTGCTGTAATAGCTCCTCAGGTCCACCTCTAGTGAACGGTCACCTCCTGACTCCCTCTGGTGGATGACTGCGAGAACTGCACAAGACAACTCAAACTCCAGCTTCCCAACAAAAACACTGAGCTCCTTTAAACCAAGGCTAAAATCCACCTGTTTAGAGTTGCCTTTGATTAATAACCTATCAATGCATTTTATTTAGATTTGTTTGATTTTGATGCCATTTAACAAAATGTAATGTTTACTGTTGTTTTGTAACAGTTACTGTTCTTTGTTTGTGTGGTGTAAAGCATTTTGAAGCACCTTGTTGCTGAAATGTGCTGCACAAATACACTTGACTTCCTTTGATCTGACTTTGCCTTTTTCCTCCTGGAGAAATACCACATGTCATTATTGGCAACTGAAAAGATAACAGCTCCATCTTCGTTGCTTCAAAAAATTCAGCGTTTTATTTTAAATAACTAGTCAGTATACTGGTTTTTACTATGGATTTGACCCACATGCAGAACACTCCTTAGAGGAACTAAGAAAAAAGGTTAATAAAGTTTAGTGAACTATGAATAATGAATATGCATCTTCGTCTGGGAGCCTGGTGACGGGGGTAAGTGACAGAGTCACTGATGATTAATGTGGAATGGAGCCCAAACTGATGGAGATGAAGAACAATAGTCCACCGGATGAAGGTAAGGGGCAAGAGTGATTGGGTTCCAGGGTTTGAGTTCTTGTGTGGGTGCTGATCCAGAGTTGTGTAAAGCTGGGAGCCGGGGATCTGTGGAGGGGTCTGGTGGAGGCTGCTGGATGGTAACATTGTTGGAGGGCGGACAGGTTACGCAGCACAGACTTGTAGGAAGAGCAACAAGACGTCACCAGTCATGAGATTTGAACCAGAGAACTTCAGAGTCTTTAGAAGACGAGGAGAAACAAACTCAGCACAGGGAGCAGAATCCAGTAGTGATGTGTCTTCTGTGCTGAGGCTTCAGATCGTGAGTCGAGTAATCCAGAAGGATTTTTATGAAGCATATCGAGACATGTGTTGAAGCAGCTTGTGACGTTTGAAGCCACTCCAGTGGGCCGTACCACGTGACTGATTCAGGATCTGGTTCACTGTCAGTTTGCTTGCGGTCTGCCGTTTCACTTGTCACATTTTCTTGTTTTAGGATTCTGTTGCCTGTGCATCTTTTTTCTAATGGACCCAACTTTCCCTAGTCTGGCAACATTTTAATCTTGCCAAATCATTTCCCACAGCATTATTAAACCATCACATTTAACATCAAAAAACCAACACAGAGGATCCTGTGTAATAATTTCTAATGTTTTAAAAGGATAAGTGTCATGTCCAAATGAACTTTAATGATAAAAAAAACCCCTCACCTTTGCTGAGGGTTTATTGAGCTCTACAGAAAGATAACTAACCGGTCAAATCATGTAACCGGTCAAATAATGCAAAGGTCAGACAGAATACCATCCATCCATCCATACCCTTGTGGGGTTGGGTTGCTAGTGCGCATCTCCAGCAAATGTTTTGGGCAAGAGGCAGAATACACCCTGGACAGGTCACCAGTCTGTCGCAGCAGACAGAATACATCCACTGGAATATTTGGAAAGTGACTAAATGTTTTATCCCATCTTCCACAAACCAGCTGATGCGTTTCTTGCTTCATCTTTGCTCTGTGAGCATGGGTATTTTCTGAAGCAGACGGAATCATCTCAAAACAAAGAAATCACATAGACTCAAGCAAAATTTAAGTTTTTATTATAAAGTAAATAATGTAATTTTGTCCCTTGTGACAAAGCTTGGTAAGAGTAACAAGTCAATCACAACTCTCTCCCCCCATCTGTTTCCAGTTTTCTTTTTTCATCCAGCCATTGACAACACCTTTAAAGGAGATCATAGAGTAAGTCACAAAAAACAAATCCAAAATATTCAGGGAACATAAAAGACCAATAACTGGGAGGCCCAGAGTACAATGTAAAGTTAAGACTCAGGCTTCAGATTATTGGCAATTGGCTTCTTATCAGCTCTGGCTGGTGCAGCAGAGAATTTGCAGGTGGATGTAATTAGCTTAGCAGGTTCCATGTTAAGCAGAAATCTCCTGGCTCCCTCTGGTAGGAACTGAACAAACACCCACACAAAAGCCAAACCACAGCTTCTCAACAGTTTGGCTGGGCTTTTCAGGTAAACTGACAAACTTTGGATGGACATAGAGATTGACACATCTTACTGTTTCCTGATATATTTAATACAAATAAAAACTGAACAACAAATACATGCAAAGAACATAATATTTCTGGTCTTTTTAAAGAAATATTATAGAAAAGTCTAACATTAGCAAAAAGAGTCATTGTTTGTAAAATTATAAAGCATATAAAATAAGACCAATAGACAGTCAACACCTAACATAGGCGCTGTTTGTTTACACAGCAAAAATCAGTGATTCAGTTATTGACGCTGGTTGTCATCATTTTCTGGGTGGAAGGATCTCGGACTGAAGAGTTGTTTTCTGATTGAGACTTGCATGATAAAGCCACTGACCACAGGAACATAAATAGACCTGAACAGACAAAAGATCCAGTAAATCATTCAGGTGAATCAACTCCTATTAATGGATACCAATATGTAGAGTCGCATATACTGACTGACCTTGCAGAGAGTTAAAGATGTTAAACAAATAGATTCCAGCTACATTAACATAGGTGAGGCTGGCTAGTCCCCATGGTAACCCCAGTACACAACTGAGGCCGAGAACTGTGGCACCGTCCTTCCATAACCTGGACTCGTTCTCCTTGCTCATCTTCTTCCAGTCGCTGGACTCACGGTCTCCTCTGCCACGTCGTAACTCCTGCATTTTAAACACCACCAGCAACAGCATGCAGGAATTATACAGCACCACCAGGCAAAGAAAAGCCACAGTGATGTATGTGACCAACTTTGTCTGTGGGTTGCCACTGTTCATCCAGCATCTGTTCATCAAGAAGTAACAAAACAGAGACTGTGGTCGTTAAGGATTTTCATTGACTGACTCTTTTGCACATGTAAACTTGTGGAAATGTCTTACATTTCTGATGTTTGGTTGTTGGGATCCCTCATTTCCAGAGTGTATCTGCCATAGACACCTAAAGGCCCACAAATTACCGCAACAAGGGTAGGAAAGCCTGAGAGAAAGCAAGAGGAAGGACAAACAGCTGCCATTAGAATCAAGGTCAAAAACAATAACTAATCTAGCCACTGTTTGTTAATTAAATCAGTTAATTGATGGGAGCAATTAACTTCATGTTCCCAACCAAAGTTCCAAAC
The DNA here is from genome assembly GCF_000485575.1 of Poecilia formosa. Lineage (NCBI taxonomy): Eukaryota > Metazoa > Chordata > Actinopteri > Cyprinodontiformes > Poeciliidae > Poecilia > Poecilia formosa. Next base: position 1,232,113 of record NW_006800058.1, on the reverse strand, counting down.
TCACCCCATCCCACCAGGCAGAGTTTGAGCAGGTATCGTCTGACGTAGATGTTAAAGACTCGGATGAGGAGAAGGTAAAGGTGGAATCCTTCCAGGGCCAGCCAGGTGATGGTGGCCAGCAGAGACCAGTGCAGGAAGAGACCCAGACCTCCACAAACCCAGCTGTACTTGATGTCATCTAGTAGAAGGATCCAGAAACTGCTGCTCAGGAAGCCGAGATGGAGGCACAACAACGCCCCTGTTAGCTCTATGTGGATGTTGAGGCCCTTCTCCGAACGTTGTCGACTAAGGGAGACATGACAGAAACGCATTGTTTGGTTTTTTCTTATAAAGGATATTTTTGGGTCTAGTTGCCTTTATTTGCTAATGACGAGACAGAAAAGTGGTTGTGATAAAGGGGTAAGACCAGTGGCGCAACTACACATTATTCAGGTGGATGCGAAAACATAAATCGGCGCCCCCCCAGGGAAGGAATGTCAGGGTGAAGGAGCGACGCTGCCCACCCCCCCCCCCCCTTCCCCCCCGAGGCGATGATACGTGAAGTGTAAAAATAGCTACATTTACCTCGTTATGTGTGAGAGGTGATGCGTGATGCGCGCTGAAGTGTATGGGAAAACATAATCGGCGCGTCGTCCCCTCCAGACGGGGTTTTGGCGCCCCCTCTGGTGCTGCGCCCCTATGCGTTGCATACGCTGCATACCCACTTTTTGCGCCTCTGGGTAAGACCTGCAACCTGTGATGGCTGTGTAGAGGACTGAGGCCTCCATACATGGAGGATTTATCTGTGTTGTTAGTTTTATAATGCAGATGCAAAGAGTATTTGCTGACTTTTACATTTCCTGCATAACTACAGTTCACCTTGATGTCTTGCTGTGCAATGCAACAAAACAAATGATTGGAGTTGGTCAATCACTCATGATTCAGGGAGTAAACCTTTAAAGTTTTATCTAAAACATCCTTTGAAGTCCCAGGAAGAGTTCTCTGAACCAAACACCACAGTAACCTGTGACAGTTGACTGGGTCAGAACTGATTACTTATTTTGTATTCCACAGTTTTTGACCCAAAGATGTTTTGAATCTTCTTGTAAGTCTCATGGACTCTCACAATTTCTCTGAACTCCTGCCATATTTCTGTTGGCACCAAAACATAACAATCAATGAGCCCAGAGTCATTTGAGGAGTTTTTGTTTTGTTCCAGCAGTAGGTGGGTGCTTCTGTGGTGATTTAATAATTCTAGAGTCCTTTAGTAACTTTCATTTGAAAGATTTTTAGTTTATCTACAGTAGATTTTTCTCTTGGTGCCTTTAGTTAGTCTATGTCCTTATTGATTGGACCTGGAGGCTGAAGCTAACAGCTAATTCAACAAGTGCCAAAACTAGAGCAATTTCAAAACATTAAGTTTGTGTGAATGTTACTTTGACTTTTTAAACTGGTGTGATGTTGACATTTGGTGCTCAGTTCCAAATAAGGTGATTACTATTTACCAAGGAAATTGTTCAATGTGACTCATCTTCCTGTGAGAAATAGGTTTTGAGAACAGAGTGTAAAGTATTTTGGTGGTGTGAGAATGACCCACTGACAGTTAAGGTCTAAAATTATTAGACAGTTTAAACTTTAAAGTAAAGCATATTTTCTAGATGTTTACACTGCCTAACTCCATCAGTCAAAACCTGTAAATGTGTCACTTTAGGTCTTCTGTTTCTTTTTTCAAGTGTGAGATTCCTCTTATGATTCAAAGACTCCATAAAAATATGAGAAAAACCCAATCATTATCTCATGATTGTGTGCGACAATCTTCTCATATAATACAAGAATAACTCTGCCTCTACACAACAGATGTCGCAATGGGTGTTAAAATCTTTGGTTAGTGTTTGTTTTTCGAAGCTGAAAGAACATATAAGACACATGTAGTTTCTCATCCATCGCTGCTTATCACTTTCCCTTGCTGACATTGATCTGAACAACATAAAATTATATAAAGATCACATATCTGATCAAATGCATGTGCCTTTTCAGGTAGTTCAGAAGAAGCTTTTTGGTGAGAGTGGAAGCCATAGAACGGTTTATAATTTATTTCCCCCTAAAAACTTTAGTGATAAAGTGGTCTTTAAACCATGAAGGGTTATTTTTATATACATATATATATATTTTGAGTAATGGCTTCTTTTTTGTGGTGTGGCTAGGGTTGCCACCTTTCAGAAAGTAAAATAAGGGACCAGTCCCTATATCTGTAAAATAGTTGGGCATAAAATCGAAACACCAACACTGTGAGTCAAACAATGACTGAGGCAGCCTACTATATAACGTACTCGGGGAACACTTTCATTATTACACATACACATTTGTAGGATATGGAACAAATCGCGTCCCGTATCGGTTCAATACGGGACGGTTCCATGTTTCACGGGATGGGTGGCAACCCTAGGTGTGGCCTTGCAGCTTTTTTCATCACAGGACATGTCTCTCTGGGTAAAAATGCAAAAATATTTGTTTGTTTTGGTTTTGTGGTTGATTTGAACACTCACACCATATCCTATCCTGTCTGGGTCACAGGACTCATAACAGAACACTATGATGGCTGAGGGCTTTCATGACATTTATGTTTGTGTATAAATGGTTGTGGTATGTGACACAGTTCTACCCATTTAAAACCACTGGTGGAGGTTCACAGTTCTCAGAATCAGCCTGATTATCACCCAGTTTGTGCAACACAAAGAATTTAACTTCAGTTCCACATTACTCTCAATTCAGACATTTAAAATACTAAACATAAGAATGGAATTAAAGTTTTTCTTTGTAAATGCAGTACATATGAAGCAGGGGTTGTATTAATGGAATATTCTCCGCCTTTGTTCTACGTAACACTGACAGAAAAAACCCCAAGGTCATCTGTCATTTTGTCAGGTCAAAATTTAGTCATCTGGGGCCTCATGCATAAAGGACTGTGCAGTTTTGACACTAAAACTTGGAGTATGGAAAAATTTAGAAAAGTTCGGCGCACAAAGAAAATCGGATGTATAAAGCCGTGCGCGCGCACCTTTCCTTTATAAATCCTAATTTGCGCGAAATAGAGCGGAGCGGCTGGTCCCCCCTGTCGCTACCCACAAATTCATGTGTAAATTAGTATAAATACCTGGAAGTCTGCCACCACCGAGTGATTATTGAATCATGGCAACGTCGTTTGAAGCAGTATAAGTATTTATAATAATAATTATATATTTAATTTAAAAGGTACTTTGAGGGCACATAATGTCACCTCACAAAAATAAAAATACATTTTAAAGAATGTATTTTTCTTTAAAATGTATTTTACCGGAAATGTACCGGAAATAAAAAATAAAGAGATTGTGCAAATGCCTGTTGGAACAGCAGCGTGTTTAGCCAGGATTTAAAGATAGACAGCGTGTCATTGAGTCATTTGAGTAGGGAAAGTGGATGTTTATTCTAAATAGTAGAATCATGTGTATAAGTTGTACATTTACAGAATAAATATGCTTTATGTCCATAAAGTGCATTCACAAAGCGGGCGGCTCAACTGAAGGATGTCTGCCGCTGACCGGTGCCGGTATCGCACGCCTTCTTTAAGTTTTGCTCAGAAATCCAGGATGATCAGTCTGAGTAATCTATTAAACCATCTTCAACATTTCCCAGCAGATCAATATGATCAAACGCTCCCTCTGAATCCTTCCATTGGGGATGTTCTCCATCAGAACCAAAGGGCTCCACAATTACGTGGCTTACCTTTGAGCAGCTGTACGTGTGATTGCATACACACCTTGATCACCTTAAAATTAATCAAGTTTGTTGATTACTTTTAATCAGCAGATTTGAGTTAATCTGCTGATCCAACCCTGTTTTCTTTTTTTAGTGAGAATTAAATTACCCCGCAGATGCATTCCATGCGCTACATCTTTTATGAGACAAAAACTGAGGAAAAGTACTTCCAGCGAGGTTTTCAAATACTTTTTTAAATTTTCTTTATTTTGTGTGCGTGTTAGCTTATTATCTGAGGATAAATGCGGTTCAGTTTCATCGATTACGCTTAAGTAATAAAATATTAAAATCATGAAAAACATCGATTTGATGCTTCTTGGTCTAAATAACACCAAATGTAGTCAGACTACAGTGTATTTAGGTGAGTTTTGACTTTTGCGTAAATTATGGGACCGCACATTTTTTGTGCGCACGCACACTTTATACATGAGGCCCCTGACCAGTTGGTGCAGATGCGGAAGCATTTTCAACTTTAAGTACGGAGCAGATTGTGTAGGCAACTAAATCAATCAATCAATCAATAATAAAAAAAAAAAATATCTGGGTATCTTCTCTGACTTGCACACTTAACTAAATGCATCTTGCTATCCGGGAGCTGACCCTTGAATAGTTGTGGACAGGTCTCTTTGGAGCTCGTTTAGTGCAGGAGCTTCTGCTAAAAGCGAGGGATTTTAGAATAACAAAAACTTCTTATTCAGAGTCTTTTCATCTTCTGATGACTTTAGTTGGAGAAATGTTCCACGATTTTAAAACTTTGGCTAAAATGGCACTTATAATTCCAGTCTTCAGTGCGGAAGCAGCTTCCAGATCAACATCAAAACATTTATAGTTTTGATTAACAAGCAGGTATGCAATTCTGGTTGGTGTGATGGCCACAGCAGGGGAATCATTCATAATTTAATTGTTTAATTTCATTGTTCATTTGTAGTAACTGGGGCCAAAGTTGGTTGTCACAGTGCACAAGAAGCTACATGTATTCGCTTGATGTGGATTCTCTGTTCGGTTTGTTGACTAAAGAAGCCCATTGAAAATTAAATGCCACTGAATGTTTCATTATTATCAATTTAAAAGTTAATGAGTAAAGAGAGATTATGACAAGATTTTATTTTTTTTAATTCTGTCAAATCAAAACAATGGACAGCAAAGTGCAACCTCTGCTGGTGTTTTTAATAAAGAGGGTGGGCTCCCTGACTGTAAAGTGTGGTGAACAATTTGCATCTAAATCGTTTCTGTCCAACATGTGTGGAGAGCAGTTAAACTGAAGGATTCTTGGCTTCAGTTTTTAACTGAAAAAGCTGCACTATTCCTGACTCTAAACCTGTGCAAGTCCTGGATAGAAGGAAGACATAATACAAGCTATGTCAATCCATTAATAAAAAAGGTTTAACTTAAAGTAAAAACTTACTGCAGACCAACATAGATGAACAGGCTGATGAAAGCAAAGAAGGCAGAGAGCGCTGATCCAATGTAGGTGATGTAGCTGAGAGCCTCAGCATGATCCTCATCCACCTTCACTTCTGGATTCTATACAGGGAAAAAATTAAGTTTAGCTGAAATGCATTTTACATCAATCCTCAGACATTTTGTTTGCCGTTTGTCTCTTTCACCTCTGAGATGCTAAGGTATTCACAAAGCCAAATATGATCAGTGTGTGTAACTGGCGTAGAAACTGCAGTAAATGTTTCTCGAACACTCGGGGCAGAATGTAAATTTAAGGGGCTTTTTCCAGATATATTTATTAACAATTTGAAAATCATCTATCAAATTTCTACCACTTTACAAGTTTGCACTACTTTGTGTTTTGGCCTGTTATGAAAAATCCTCCAACAATAATGAAATCTTAGGTTAATGTGACAAAATGTTAATACTTTTAGAAGTCACTATATGTAAATGTAAAACTGTTGATTACTGGTGACAGAAAAACATGATTTACCACAAGCACAGCAAAAAAGCCGAGGCGACTGCAGCGGCAGATAAATTCATCTTCGGATTTTTTGGTATAACAGCCTTCAGTGCTCCACTCTAATGAAAGCAGAAAAACAAACATGTAAATCCTCATTTGATGCTTTCATTTAAGAGTAGAAAAGTTGTTTGCATCCATATTGCACCTGTTTCATCCTCCTTCCAAAACACACATGTTCCATTGTTCTCCTGAAACATAGAAAGGGAATCAAAATGGAAATGGAAGGAAAATTCCTTTTTTTAATTGTATTTATTCAATTACCGTTTTATTGTGGTTGAAGATTAACTGGACCGGATCAGTAAGGTTGCTGATTTGCTGGCTTCCAACGCTCACAAACAGAACCTGCTCTCCTAAAACAGTTCCCTGTTCTCTGAAAGTCGGCTGCGTACCGGAGTTGTTCTGAGGAGTTTGCTGCAATGAGGAGACAGAATTGGCCTCTTTTTTAAAAGTAATATTCGTCTAGAGGGACAGCCTCTACAGCCTCCATTTTTTACTATAAAAAAATCACAATGTAAATTAATAGAAATGAGTCTGAAGGAAAGATCCACCTGGTGCATTCACAATGGCATGCTGGCTTAAGCTGGAAGTTCAGGTAAATGTATAAAGAACATTATGCTTGCTTGTTCAGAGAATCACACCTGAAAGAATCTGCTGTTGATCACCGAGGAAACCACTTGGACATTTTTCTCCGTCTGTGCCCTTCTCATTTTCGGAACGTGTGGCAATGGGATTTGGACCCTGTGATTGGATGTGGGACGTACTTCAACCTTAATACCAGAACATTTATTAGAATTTTATTAAGAGAAAATCAGTTATGTTTCAGACCATGTCCTGTGAATACAGCATATTGGTTTACTATGTCCTAATAACATTTATGAACATTCCATCAAACTTTGAACACAGTTTAACATAAATACAAGAGAAATTAATCCTGTAAATGTCAAAAGATTAATTTAGTTTATTAATGCAATTCAACAACTGAAACTTATATTTTACAAAGTCAACAGACTTATACATTTGAAACCAGACAATTTACACATGCCAATTAAAATGACACAGACGTCTTTTTTCCCTTACTGTCTAAAGTGAAATCAGACCACATTTATCATGTTTTAGGTCAGTCAGAATTTCCAAAATTATTACCATTTGCTAAATGCCACAATAATGATAGAATGTTGGAGATTTATAAGTTGAGCCACATGGCCTTGAAACTTCTGATAGGTTAAACTGAGATATTTGATGTAATTAGAGGAGACCTGTAGATGTCCTTTAAGGCCACACATCACTCTGTAGTTTCACAAGGAATCAGCAAAGAGATCAGTAAGAGAATTGTAGAGCTGCACAGTCTGGTTCATCAATTTCCAGATAGTTGAAGGTGCTGTGTTTATGGAAATGTCCAACCATCATACCGCTCAGGAAGGAGACTACTTTATGTCCCAAATATGGACGTGTTTGGGTATAACATGTCCAAATCAACCCCAAAACAAAAAGACCAAACATGCTGCCTGACGCTGACATGTTTCACTGTGTCATTCTCCACAGTCAGTGTATTAGTGTGGCCTACACAAAGTCCTGATTCCAAACCCAGAGAGAATTTGTGGGCAAATCTGAAAAGGTGTGTGTGAGAGAGTCAACCTACAACTTGACTGAGTTCTACCAGTTCTGTCAGGAGGAATGGACCAGAACTCCAGCAAGCTACAGCAAAACAATTGTGGAAGGAAACCCAAAATGTTTGACTCAAGTCATGCAGTGCAAAGGAAATTTACGTCAGCTTCTGAATTTGAATAAATAAACCTCAGACATATTCTGTCTCTCATTGTTGTGGCAATTAGCAAATAGAAATAATCTTGGAGATTTAAAACCAGAGAAGTTTGGTTTGATTTAACTTCACATGGTGAGAAAAAAAAGTTGTGTCTTTTATTAGGTGTATGTAACCTTCTGGTTTCAACTGAATATTTTATTTTCATTCTGATGATTATGGCTTTTATCTCACTGAAACCCACCATTCAGTTTCTCAGATAAACTGAATTTTACAGAAACATTATGAGGAAGACTAACAGGACAGCTTCAGTAGACGGATTCTGACACTTGTAGGGAGAAAAGGTCACAGCTGAAGAAGATTCAGATTAATGTTAATAGGAGGTTGTTGGAAAAGAAAACCTTGAGAGGATGGTGAAAAACACACCATTTATGAGTTTTACAGTTTGAGTCAGTAGTGGCGTATTATGCTTCCTTGAAGAGGTCATGTTAGGATAGGTCCATACAAAACATCCATATCTGACAAACATGTCAGATGACTTTGGACTTGGTAAAGTCCAAAGTCATCTGACAGGAAATTTTATTGCATTCCTTCCTTCTCTGTGCTGACAAGGTTGATGGAGATGCTAATTTTATTTTTTTTAGCAGGTATTAGCTAAAATTCATGTTAAAATGAAGCTAATTGGTAATCCTTTGGAACTACCAAATGTACCACAGAACCATGTGGTACATTTGGTAGTATGTACCACATGGTCTGATGATTTCACCATCCTGCAAAATAGCTGGGAGCAGTTATGCTGCTTTTCTTCACACTTTACAATTTACATCCACTTTACAAAGGACGATGAGACACTGGACCCAATAATGAAGACGCATAAGCAACATGGGATTCCTTAACACCTCAGCAGAACCAGAGAATCGTCTTCATTCAATGCATAGAACCCCAAAATACTTGGTGCCTATACTGTACAGTACAGTCACATACTTGAAGGCTGGCCATAATTTCTGTATTAATAATTATCAAAATTAACTGAAATAAATGCTTGAAATTTCTAAGAAAAACAAAACAAAACAAAAACAAAAAAAAAAAAAAAACAACCCTCATTTCTCGTGTTGGTGTTCCCAAATAAAGGTTTTACCTATGATCACCAGCTATGAGCTCACCTGGTCTGATGATTTCACCATCCTGGAAAATAGCTGGGAGCAGTTATGCTGCTTTTCTTCACACGTTACAATTTTATCTTCATAGCACCTACCAGGAAATATTTCACATCAATCATCTAAACAATGATGCAGCACAAGAACTACTGTAACCACAACAATTTAACAATTTAAACACAAGAACAAAAATAGAATGAAGACACAATGTATTCCTCTATGAGCAATAAAGCAGTGTCCAAAAGCTGGTATGAACATAACTAATCCCAAAAACAAGTTGAAATTAAAGAAAAGGGAAAAAAAAGACTTACAATAACATGAATTTATTAAATGAAGAAGCCATTAGGGAGTAAGAATAGAAGCTTAACATCAACCCCATAAGCATGGCATGGATCACTTACCTGGTCCACTTTACAAGATCTTGTTTTATACACTCATCAATAACATCCTGAGAAATACAGTCTGTAAAATAGACACAGAATGTGAAGAAGTCAGAACTTTTCACGGCAAACAAAAATGACAATGAAATTCGTCAGAGGTACGAGAAAAAATTTACTAATAATTTGAATATCACTCATTCAGACAAGATAGAAATGTTTTCCCAATGGGCAGAACTGAGCCTGGACGGATACATTAACAACTAAGCTGATGTTCAAACTACAAAACCCCAAAATACTCACCAGCTCTGGTCGTAGGGAAGCAGAGTGTTAGGAGATAAAGAGTAATCCACTTCATGTTGGACTTTCTCAAACAGATACTGATCACCGACCGAGGCGCCGTGTTGCTCTGGTGGTTGAGGGTTGCTTATTGCAGCATGCAGAGAGTTTCTGTTTGATCACATGCTGAGAGAGAGGGGGCCGAGAGGAAGTAAAATAGTTTATGGAACTAAAACCCAAATCAACTTTTTTTTTCGTTGATAAACCATCTAAATATGTTTCTATCATATTTATGGCTCTATTTTTATGTTTTTCTGTCCAAATTGTGACATTTTCTTGTAAAGTGTTTTATCTAGTCAAGAGGACTCCAAAGCACTCTGCACTACATTCAGTCATGCATATGTTGATGGTGGTAAGCTACTGGATAGTAGCCACAGCTGCCCTGGGGCAGCAACACCACTGACAGAAGCACCACCAGCAGCAGGGAAGGGGATGAATTGTCTTGTCCAAGGACACAACGACAGAGACGGACAGAGTTGTACAATGTTTTAAGATTAATCTTCCCCTTTTTAACTTTAAGCCTCTTCTCCTCCAAAGGTCTCTGCATGGCCCTGCGAATGTCAGAGTTTTAGGAAACCTGTTTGTGAACACTGGAAACCAGTCAGTCAGTGATCTCACTGAACCGGTTCAGTTAATCTTTTGCCACAATAATAAAATGGCAACAAAATAAATACAATAATAAACACTTCAAAAACAAGAATTTTCCTTCATTTTGATTCCCTTTCTGTGTTTCAGGATAACAGTGGAACATGTGTGTTTTGGAAGGAGGATGAAACAGGTGCAATATGGAGGCAAAGCATCAAATGAGGATTTACATGTCTGTTTCTCTGCTTTCAAAAGAGTGGAGCGCTGAAGTTTGTTTCCCACTAAAATAGAAGTTGAACTTATCTGCAGCTGCAGTCACCTCAGCTTTTTTTGCTTTGCTTGTGGTAAATTATGTTTTTCTGTCACCAGTCATCAACCGTTTTCTAAACATATTCACATTCAGGACTGTAACCCAAAGAGTAAATGTTTGAAGGTTTTTTTTTTTTATAACACAGCAACACAATGTACTGCATTATCATGTAGGAATTTAAAACATGGTTTTTAATGAACCTCTCAAAAGTGCTCCATGTTTTTTCATTCCACTCTCTTGTATCAATACTTTGTAGAAACTTTTGCTGCAGTTACAGACTTAGATTTATTTTATTGTCGTTGCATAAAGACACATCGNAGACTCGGATGAGGAGAAGGTAAAGGTGGAATCCTTCCAGGGCCAGCCAGGTGATGGTGGCCAGCAGAGACCAGTGCAGGAAGAGACCCAGACCTCCACAAACCCAGCTGTACTTGATGTCATCTAGTAGAAGGATCCAGAAACTGCTGCTCAGGAAGCCGAGATGGAGGCACAACAACGCCCCTGTTAGCTCTATGTGGATGTTGAGGCCCTTCTCCGAACGTTGTCGACTAAGGGAGACATGACAGAAACGCATTGTTTGGTTTTTTCTTATAAAGGATATTTTTGGGTCTAGTTGCCTTTATTTGCTAATGACGAGACAGAAAAGTGGTTGTGATAAAGGGGTAAGACCAGTGGCGCAACTACACATTATTCAGGTGGATGCGAAAACATAAATCGGCGCCCCCCCAGGGAAGGAATGTCAGGGTGAAGGAGCGACGCTGCCCACCCCCCCCCCCCCTTCCCCCCCGAGGCGATGATACGTGAAGTGTAAAAATAGCTACATTTACCTCGTTATGTGTGAGAGGTGATGCGTGATGCGCGCTGAAGTGTATGGGAAAACATAATCGGCGCGTCGTCCCCTCCAGACGGGGTTTTGGCGCCCCCTCTGGTGCTGCGCCCCTATGCGTTGCATACGCTGCATACCCACTTTTTGCGCCTCTGGGTAAGACCTGCAACCTGTGATGGCTGTGTAGAGGACTGAGGCCTCCATACATGGAGGATTTATCTGTGTTGTTAGTTTTATAATGCAGATGCAAAGAGTATTTGCTGACTTTTACATTTCCTGCATAACTACAGTTCACCTTGATGTCTTGCTGTGCAATGCAACAAAACAAATGATTGGAGTTGGTCAATCACTCATGATTCAGGGAGTAAACCTTTAAAGTTTTATCTAAAACATCCTTTGAAGTCCCAGGAAGAGTTCTCTGAACCAAACACCACAGTAACCTGTGACAGTTGACTGGGTCAGAACTGATTACTTATTTTGTATTCCACAGTTTTTGACCCAAAGATGTTTTGAATCTTCTTGTAAGTCTCATGGACTCTCACAATTTCTCTGAACTCCTGCCATATTTCTGTTGGCACCAAAACATAACAATCAATGAGCCCAGAGTCATTTGAGGAGTTTTTGTTTTGTTCCAGCAGTAGGTGGGTGCTTCTGTGGTGATTTAATAATTCTAGAGTCCTTTAGTAACTTTCATTTGAAAGATTTTTAGTTTATCTACAGTAGATTTTTCTCTTGGTGCCTTTAGTTAGTCTATGTCCTTATTGATTGGACCTGGAGGCTGAAGCTAACAGCTAATTCAACAAGTGCCAAAACTAGAGCAATTTCAAAACATTAAGTTTGTGTGAATGTTACTTTGACTTTTTAAACTGGTGTGATGTTGACATTTGGTGCTCAGTTCCAAATAAGGTGATTACTATTTACCAAGGAAATTGTTCAATGTGACTCATCTTCCTGTGAGAAATAGGTTTTGAGAACAGAGTGTAAAGTATTTTGGTGGTGTGAGAATGACCCACTGACAGTTAAGGTCTAAAATTATTAGACAGTTTAAACTTTAAAGTAAAGCATATTTTCTAGATGTTTACACTGCCTAACTCCATCAGTCAAAACCTGTAAATGTGTCACTTTAGGTCTTCTGTTTCTTTTTTCAAGTGTGAGATTCCTCTTATGATTCAAAGACTCCATAAAAATATGAGAAAAACCCAATCATTATCTCATGATTGTGTGCGACAATCTTCTCATATAATACAAGAATAACTCTGCCTCTACACAACAGATGTCGCAATGGGTGTTAAAATCTTTGGTTAGTGTTTGTTTTTCGAAGCTGAAAGAACATATAAGACACATGTAGTTTCTCATCCATCGCTGCTTATCACTTTCCCTTGCTGACATTGATCTGAACAACATAAAATTATATAAAGATCACATATCTGATCAAATGCATGTGCCTTTTCAGGTAGTTCAGAAGAAGCTTTTTGGTGAGAGTGGAAGCCATAGAACGGTTTATAATTTATTTCCCCCTAAAAACTTTAGTGATAAAGTGGTCTTTAAACCATGAAGGGTTATTTTTATATACATATATATATATTTTGAGTAATGGCTTCTTTTTTGTGGTGTGGCTAGGGTTGCCACCTTTCAGAAAGTAAAATAAGGGACCAGTCCCTATATCTGTAAAATAGTTGGGCATAAAATCGAAACACCAACACTGTGAGTCAAACAATGACTGAGGCAGCCTACTATATAACGTACTCGGGGAACACTTTCATTATTACACATACACATTTGTAGGATATGGAACAAATCGCGTCCCGTATCGGTTCAATACGGGACGGTTCCATGTTTCACGGGATGGGTGGCAACCCTAGGTGTGGCCTTGCAGCTTTTTTCATCACAGGACATGTCTCTCTGGGTAAAAATGCAAAAATATTTGTTTGTTTTGGTTTTGTGGTTGATTTGAACACTCACACCATATCCTATCCTGTCTGGGTCACAGGACTCATAACAGAACACTATGATGGCTGAGGGCTTTCATGACATTTATGTTTGTGTATAAATGGTTGTGGTATGTGACACAGTTCTACCCATTTAAAACCACTGGTGGAGGTTCACAGTTCTCAGAATCAGCCTGATTATCACCCAGTTTGTGCAACACAAAGAATTTAACTTCAGTTCCACATTACTCTCAATTCAGACATTTAAAATACTAAACATAAGAATGGAATTAAAGTTTTTCTTTGTAAATGCAGTACATATGAAGCAGGGGTTGTATTAATGGAATATTCTCCGCCTTTGTTCTACGTAACACTGACAGAAAAAACCCCAAGGTCATCTGTCATTTTGTCAGGTCAAAATTTAGTCATCTGGGGCCTCATGCATAAAGGACTGTGCAGTTTTGACACTAAAACTTGGAGTATGGAAAAATTTAGAAAAGTTCGGCGCACAAAGAAAATCGGATGTATAAAGCCGTGCGCGCGCACCTTTCCTTTATAAATCCTAATTTGCGCGAAATAGAGCGGAGCGGCTGGTCCCCCCTGTCGCTACCCACAAATTCATGTGTAAATTAGTATAAATACCTGGAAGTCTGCCACCACCAAGTGATTATTGAATCATGGCAACGTCATTTGAAGCAGTATAAGTATTTATAATAATAATTATATATTTAATTTAAAAGGTACTTTGAGGGCACATAATGTCACCTCACAAAAATAAAAATACATTTTAAAGAATGTATTTTTCTTTAAAATGTATTTTACCGGAAATGTACCGGAAATAAAAAATAAAGAGATTGTGCAAATGCCTGTTGGAACAGCAGCGTGTTTAGCCAGGATTTAAAGATAGACAGCGTGTCATTGAGTCATTTGAGTAGGGAAAGTGGATGTTTATTCTAAATAGTAGAATCATGTGTATAAGTTGTACATTTACAGAATAAATATGCTTTATGTCCATAAAGTGCATTCACAAAGCGGGCGGCTCAACTGAAGGATGTCTGCCGCTGACCGGTGCCGGTATCGCACGCCTTCTTTAAGTTTTGCTCAGAAATCCAGGATGATCAGTCTGAGTAATCTATTAAACCATCTTCAACATTTCCCAGCAGATCAATATGATCAAACGCTCCCTCTGAATCCTTCCATTGGGGATGTTCTCCATCAGAACCAAAGGGCTCCACAATTACGTGGCTTACCTTTGAGCAGCTGTACGTGTGATTGCATACACACCTTGATCACCTTAAAATTAATCAAGTTTGTTGATTACTTTTAATCAGCAGATTTGAGTTAATCTGCTGATCCAACCCTGTTTTCTTTTTTTAGTGAGAATTAAATTACCCCGCAGATGCATTCCATGCGCTACATCTTTTATGAGACAAAAACTGAGGAAAAGTACTTCCAGCGAGGTTTTCAAATACTTTTTTAAATTTTCTTTATTTTGTGTGCGTGTTAGCTTATTATCTGAGGATAAATGCGGTTCAGTTTCATCGATTACGCTTAAGTAATAAAATATTAAAATCATGAAAAACATCGATTTGATGCTTCTTGGTCTAAATAACACCAAATGTAGTCAGACTACAGTGTATTTAGGTGAGTTTTGACTTTTGCGTAAATTATGGGACCGCACATTTTTTGTGCGCACGCACACTTTATACATGAGGCCCCTGACCAGTTGGTGCAGATGCGGAAGCATTTTCAACTTTAAGTACGGAGCAGATTGTGTAGGCAACTAAATCAATCAATCAATCAATAATAAAAAAAAAAAATATCTGGGTATCTTCTCTGACTTGCACACTTAACTAAATGCATCTTGCTATCCGGGAGCTGACCCTTGAATAGTTGTGGACAGGTCTCTTTGGAGCTCGTTTAGTGCAGGAGCTTCTGCTAAAAGCGAGGGATTTTAGAATAACAAAAACTTCTTATTCAGAGTCTTTTCATCTTCTGATGACTTTAGTTGGAGAAATGTTCCACGATTTTAAAACTTTGGCTAAAATGGCACTTATAATTCCAGTCTTCAGTGCGGAAGCAGCTTCCAGATCAACATCAAAACATTTATAGTTTTGATTAACAAGCAGGTATGCAATTCTGGTTGGTGTGATGGCCACAGCAGGGGAATCATTCATAATTTAATTGTTTAATTTCATTGTTCATTTGTAGTAACTGGGGCCAAAGTTGGTTGTCACAGTGCACAAGAAGCTACATGTATTCGCTTGATGTGGATTCTCTGTTCGGTTTGTTGACTAAAGAAGCCCATTGAAAATTAAATGCCACTGAATGTTTCATTATTATCAATTTAAAAGTTAATGAGTAAAGAGAGATTATGACAAGATTTTATTTTTTTTAATTCTGTCAAATCAAAACAATGGACAGCAAAGTGCAACCTCTGCTGGTGTTTTTAATAAAGAGGGTGGGCTCCCTGACTGTAAAGTGTGGTGAACAATTTGCATCTAAATCGTTTCTGTCCAACATGTGTGGAGAGCAGTTAAACTGAAGGATTCTTGGCTTCAGTTTTTAACTGAAAAAGCTGCACTATTCCTGACTCTAAACCTGTGCAAGTCCTGGATAGAAGGAAGACATAATACAAGCTATGTCAATCCATTAATAAAAAAGGTTTAACTTAAAGTAAAAACTTACTGCAGACCAACATAGATGAACAGGCTGATGAAAGCAAAGAAGGCAGAGAGCGCTGATCCAATGTAGGTGATGTAGCTGAGAGCCTCAGCATGATCCTCATCCACCTTCACTTCTGGATTCTATACAGGGAAAAAATTAAGTTTAGCTGAAATGCATTTTACATCAATCCTCAGACATTTTGTTTGCCGTTTGTCTCTTTCACCTCTGAGATGCTAAGGTATTCACAAAGCCAAATATGATCAGTGTGTGTAACTGGCGTAGAAACTGCAGTAAATGTTTCTCGAACACTCGGGGCAGAATGTAAATTTAAGGGGCTTTTTCCAGATATATTTATTAACAATTTGAAAATCATCTATCAAATTTCTACCACTTTACAAGTTTGCACTACTTTGTGTTTTGGCCTGTTATGAAAAATCCTCCAACAATAATGAAATCTTAGGTTAATGTGACAAAATGTTAATACTTTTAGAAGTCACTATATGTAAATGTAAAACTGTTGATTACTGGTGACAGAAAAACATGATTTACCACAAGCACAGCAAAAAAGCCGAGGCGACTGCAGCGGCAGATAAATTCATCTTCGGATTTTTTGGTATAACAGCCTTCAGTGCTCCACTCTAATGAAAGCAGAAAAACAAACATGTAAATCCTCATTTGATGCTTTCATTTAAGAGTAGAAAAGTTGTTTGCATCCATATTGCACCTGTTTCATCCTCCTTCCAAAACACACATGTTCCATTGTTCTCCTGAAACATAGAAAGGGAATCAAAATGGAAATGGAAGGAAAATTCCTTTTTTTAATTGTATTTATTCAATTACCGTTTTATTGTGGTTGAAGATTAACTGGACCGGATCAGTAAGGTTGCTGATTTGCTGGCTTCCAATGCTCACAAACAGAACCTGCTCTCCTAAAACAGTTCCCTGTTCTCTGAAAGTCGGCTGCGTACCGGAGTTGTTCTGAGGAGTTTGCTGCAATGAGGAGACAGAATTGGCCTCTTTTTTAAAAGTAATATTCGTCTAGAGGGACAGCCTCTACAGCCTCCATTTTTTACTATAAAAAAATCACAATGTAAATTAATAGAAATGAGTCTGAAGGAAAGATCCACCTGGTGCATTCACAATGGCATGCTGGCTTAAGCTCGAAGTTCAGGTAAATGTATAAAGAACATTATGCTTGCTTGTTCAGAGAATCACACCTGAAAGAATCTGCTGTTGATCACCGAGGAAACCACTTGGACATTTTTCTCCGTCTGTGCCCTTCTCATTTTCGGAACGTGTGGCAATGGGATTTGGACCCTGTGATTGGATGTGGGACGTACTTCAACCTTAATACCAGAACATTTATTAGAATTTTATTAAGAGAAAATCAGTTATGTTTCAGACCATGTCCTGTGAATACAGCATATTGGTTTACTATGTCCTAATAACATTTATGAACATTCCATCAAACTTTGAACACAGTTTAACATAAATACAAGAGAAATTAATCCTGTAAATGTCAAAAGATTAATTTAGTTTATTAATGCAATTCAACAACTGAAACTTATATTTTACAAAGTCAACAGACTTATACATTTGAAACCAGACAATTTACACATGCCAATTAAAATGACACAGACGTCTTTTTTCCCTTACTGTCTAAAGTGAAATCAGACCACATTTATCATGTTTTAGGTCAGTCAGAATTCCAAAATTATTACTATTTGCTAAATGCCACAATAATGATAGAATGTTGGAGATTTATAAGTTGAGCCACATGGCCTTGAAACTTCTGATAGGTTAAACTGAGATATTTGATGTAATTAGAGGAGACCTGTAGATGTCCTTTAAGGCCACACATCACTCTGTAGTTTCACAAGGAATCAGCAAAGAGATCAGTAAGAGAATTGTAGAGCTGGTTCATCAATTTCCAGATAGTTGAAGGTGCTGTGTTTATGGAAATGTCCAACCATCATACCGCTCAGGAAGGAGACTACTTTATGTCCCAAATATGGACGTGTTTGCGTATAACATGTCCAAATCAACCCCAAAACAAAAAGACCAAACATGCTGCCTGACGCTGACATGTTTCACTGTGTCATTCTCCACAGTCAGTGTATTAGTGTGGCCTACACAAAGTCCTGATTCCAATCCCAGAGAGAATTTGTGGGCAAATCTGAAAAGGTGTGTGTGAGAGAGTCAACCTACAACTTGACTCAGTTCTACCAGTTCTGTCAGGAGGAATGGACCAGAACTCCAGCAAGCTACAGCAAAACAATTGTGGAAGGAAACCCAAAATGTTTGACTCAAGTCATGCAGTGCAAAGGAAATTTACGTCAGCTTCTGAATTTGAATAAATAAACCTCAGACATATTCTGTCTCTCATTGTTGTGGCAATTAGCAAATAGAAATAATCTTGGAGATTTAAAACCAGAGAAGTTTGGTTTGATTTAACTTCACATGGTGAGAAAAAAAAGTTGTGTCTTTTATTAGGTGTATGTAACCTTCTGGTTTCAACTGAATATTTTATTTTCATTCTGATGATTATGGCTTTTATCTCACTGAAACCCACCATTCAGTTTCTCAGATAACCTGAATTTTACAGAAACATTATGAGGAAGACTAACAGGACAGCTTCAGTAGACGGATTCTGACACTTGTAGGGAGAAAAGGTCACAGCTGAAGAAGATTCAGATTAATGTTAATAGGAGGTTGTTGGAAAAGAAAACCTTGAGAGGATGGTGAAAAACACACCATTTATGAGTTTTACAGTTTGAGTCAGTAGTGGCGTATTATGCTTCCTTGAAGAGGTCATGTTAGGATAGGTCCATACAAAACATCCATATCTGACAAACATGTCAGATGACTTTGGACTTTGTCAAGTCCAAAGTCATCTGACAGGAAATTTTATTGCATTCCTTCCTTCTCTGTGCTGACAAGGTTGATGGAGATGCTAATTTTATTTTTTTTAGCAGGTATTAGCTAAAATTCATGTTAAAATGAAGCTAATTGGTAATCCTTTGGAACTACCAAATGTACCACAGAACCATGTGGTACATTTGGTAGTATGTACCACATGGTCTGATGATTTCACCATCCTGCAAAATAGCTGGGAGCAGTTATGCTGCTTTTCTTCACACTTTACAATTTACATCCACTTTACAAAGGACGATGAGACACTGGACCCAATAATGAAGACGCATAAGCAACATGGGATTCCTTAACACCTCAGCAGAACCAGAGAATCGTCTTCATTCAATGCATAGAACCCCAAAATACTTGGTGCCTATACTGTACAGTACAGTCACATACTTGAAGACTGGCCATAATTTCTGTATTAATAATTATCAAAATTAACTGAAATAAATGCTTGAAATTTCTAAGAAAAACAAAACAAAACAAAAACAAAAAAAAAAAAAAAAACAACCCTCATTTCTCGTGTTGGTGTTCCCAAATAAAGGTTTTACCTATGATCACCAGCTATGAGCTCACCTGGTCTGATGATTTCACCATCCTGCAAAATAGCTGGGAGCAGTTATGCTGCTTTTCTTCACACTTTACAATTTTATCTTCATAGCACCTACCAGGAAATATTTCACATCAATCATCTAAACAATGATGCAGCACAAGAACTACTGTAACCACAACAATTTAACAATTTAAACACAAGAACAAAAATAGAATGAAGACACAATGTATTCCTCTATGAGCAATAAAGCAGTGTCCAAAAACTGGTATGAACATAACTAATCCCAAAAACAAGTTGAAATTAAAGAAAAGGGAAAAAAAAGACTTACAATAACATGAATTTATTAAATGAAGAAGCCATTAGGGAGTAAGAATAGAAGCTTAACATCAACCCCATAAGCATGGCATGGATCACTTACCTGGTCCACTTTACAAGATCTTGTTTTATACACTCATCAGTAACATTCTGAGGGTTACAGTCTGTAAAATGGACACAGAATGTGAAGAAGTCAGAACTTTTCACGGCAAACAAAAATGACAATGAAATTCGTCAGAGGTACGAGAAAAAATTTACTAATAATTTGAATATCACTCATTCAGACAAGATAGAAATGTTTTCCCAATGGGCAGAACTGAGCCTGGACGGATACATTAACAACTAAGCTGATGTTCAAACTACAAAATCCCAAAATACTCACCAGCTCTGGTCGTAGGGAAGCAGAGTGTTAGGAGATAAAGAGTAATCCACTTCATGTTGGACTTTCTCAAACTGATAATGATCACCGACCGAGGCGCCGTGTTGCTCTGGTGGTTCAGGGTTGCTTGTTGCAGCAAACAATTTCACATCTAGTTTGATCACATGCTGAGAGAGAGGTGGCCTAAAGGAAGGAAGTGATTGTTTAAGTGGATAAGTAAAATAGTTAAACGATAACCAACCCCCAAATCTACGTTTTGTTTTTTTTTTTTTGCTGATAAACCATCTAAATATGTTATGCATGGTTCTATCTTTATGTTTCTGTCCAAATTTTGACATTTTCTTCTACAGCGTTTCATCTAGTCCAGAAGACTCCAAAGCACTCTAGACTACATTCAGTCATTCGTGCGCTGATGGTGGTGCTACTGGATAGTAACCACAGCTACATCACCAGCATCAGGCAAGGGAGGTGAATGTTTTGGCCAAAGACAATGACAGAGATCTACAGTGTTTTAAGGTCAAAGTGCCCCTTTTTACTTTAAGCCCCTTCCCCTCCAAAGGTCTCTGCACGGCCCTGCGAATGTCAGAGTTTTAGTAGGGCTGGTCCTGTTTGTGAACACTGGAAAGCAGCCAGTCAGCAATCTCACTGAGCCGGTCCAGTTAATCTTTTACCACAAAAATAAAATGGTAACTATATATATACAATAATAAAACCTTAAAAAACAAGAATTTTCCTTCATTTTGATTCTCTGTGTTTCAGGAGAACAATGGAACATGTGTGTTTTGGAGAGAGGATGAAACAGGTGCAATATGGATGGAAGCAGCTTCTCTACTCTTAAAAGAAAGCATCACATCAGGGTTTACATGTTTTTCTGCTTTCATTAGAGAGGAGCACTGAAGTTTGTTATGCCACTAAAACGGAAGCTGAACTTATCTGCAGTTTTTTTTGCTGTGCAGATAAGTTATGTTTTTCTGTCACCAGTAACCAACAGTTTTCACACTCAATTTTAACATTATGTTAACTAAAAACATAAATGTTTTCAAGCGTTTTGTATAACACAGCAACCCAAGGTACTGCATTATCATCAAGGAATATAATACATGGTTTTTAATGAACCTCTCAAAAGTGCTCCATGTTTTTTCATTCCACTCTCTTGTATCAATACTTTGTAGAAACTTTTGCTGCAGTTACAGACTTAGATTTATTTTATTGTCGTTGCATAAAGACACATCGCTTAGCCAACGGAGAACAGACCATGGAGAGGATGGGTGGAATCAGAGAGGATCTGGTTATCTCTGGCTAAGCAGCATCTGTGTGAAATGTTCTGGATAGGGTGAAGTGGAGTCTCAATGATCCTCTCCGCTGTCCTCACCACTTTTTGTAGGCACAAATTCAAAAATATTATATTTATCGTAAAGGGCAATTAAATAAAAACATATTTCAGTTTTTCCAATGTTAATCAACTGCTCCCTGTTGTAAACCACCCTGTTGCTATGGACACGCATCAGACCAAAACAGCAAAGTATGAAAAATACTGCCAAAAATCTGTCCAACTATAGTTGGATGATGGGTATACCCATCATCCAAAACAAGAAGGAACACTTTTCCAAAAAAAAAAAAACTACCATTCCCCCCTGATCAAATTTAGCTAGCTCAGCATCTGGGAGGTAAAAGGCTGAAAAAGTGGCAATAAATAAACAACTTTGGAAAACTTGTGTAAAATTTATTTCTCTCCATCATGGAGCTCTGAGTGTGATTGACCATCATGCTGTGAACCTCAGCCACATCGCCTGCTCTGGATCGGCGCTCTCTGCCCCCCTTTGCTTTCATCAGCCTGTTCATTTTTCTTGATCTGTACTAAGTTGTTTCTTAAACCTGCCCCGTTTTTATACTGGATTTGACAGTTTATATCAAAAGACCCATAACTTGTTTTCTCGCCATCTTACATTAAATAAGATGTTTCCTGTTCTAGCTCAGTCATGAGCTAGAACAGGAAATGACATAAAAGATTAACCATTTCTTTGTTCATATTGCAAATGTTTACATGAACTACAATTAGTTTACTTTTAACCAACTTATAAAATATAAATCATGTCAAAGTTTTGTAAGCCACTGATTGGCTGATTCACAACACATTAAATAAATATAGGAGTGGCTGTGAATGTAATAGGAGACAGCAGCTAAAACACACTGCTGCATGATATCTGGGAAAAATCTAAAAGAAATCATCCAACACTTCATCATGAGCGATCAGCACATTTCAATACAATCCTTGGTCTTTTTGAAAAACGTTGATGCATCAAACCATTTATATGCAAGTATAAACATCATGGAAGCCTTCAGCTGTCATAGCGTTCGGTTATGAGTTCTGTGTCCCAGATGTGAAAAAGTCATAAAACTCAACTCAACCACGAAACCAGAGCAAAGCTGTGGTGAAGTGACTAGTTGAAGATGAGAGTGTTGTTACCCAGAGTGATGCAAATCCTGTACTGACATGAGCTGTAAGACCACACACCAAGAAAGAAGCCATTATTAAAAAAAACAGAAAAAAATTACTGACTGCCAATACACTTCACAAAAACAACAGCCAGGAAGAAATGTGTCCTCTAAATGGACAGTGACCCCAAGCAAATACCACCAGATTAGCTACTAAAGGTGGAGAATGAAAAGATAAAAGCAGACCTCGCACTACAACCTTTGCTTCACTTGGTGGTGGACAGTGAATGTCACTTTGTATCTGTCTGTTCCATTTGAATGACTTGTAACGTTTTTATAGGGCAAGTTTTTATACTTCACCAAATCTCATTATTTCTCAAGGTAATGACACTGAGGGGTTTTGGTCAGTTCCTGAAACTGATAAACAGACCTGGATGGTGCACAGAAGGGAAATGGGTGAACTGCAACAAGGTAAGGTAAGGCCATTTTATTTTTATAGCACATTTTCAGCAACAAGGCAATTCAAAGTGCTTTGCATGAATTAGAAGGAAATGCAACAAAACAACACACCATAGAGCAAAAGAAGAAGAAAGGAAACAAATAAGGATAAATAATCCATGACTGATTTACTAGTAGGGGTTTCTCTGGATTCTTGTTCTGATAATGTTGTTCTAAAGTAATGAGAAGTTTCTCCACATAAACTAAAAAGAGTTTCTCTGGATTCTAAATATATTATAATTCCTGCTCTGGATTGAGTGAAATTCTCTTGATTGAAGGTGAACTTTAAAACCGACTCAGTTATACCAGTTCTGTCCAGAGGCATGGACCAAAAATTCTGCAAGCTTGTGAAAAAAGAGCTAAAACATTTGATCACAGGATGTTTTACCAAACATAAAGGAAATATATGCACACTTTTGATTTGAAGAAAGTGTTATTAATATTTGGATTATGACAACTCTAACTTACCTTCAACAGAAAAGTTTAATTTATGTCAGTGAAAAAAAAAAGTTGTGTCTTTATAACTTATGTAAATATTTAATTTCAAACGCAAAAAATAACTTGTTCTTGGGGTCCACCTGGTGGCCGCGGTGGGTCATGCTTCACGGGCAACATGAGCTGCCATGCAATGTGCAGTGCTCATCCAAAACACCGGTGGAAGAGAAGTAAACAAAACAACAACAAAAAAGACTTATCACAGAGAGAGAAAAGAGAGAATATAAAAAAAGACAAGATCATGGTATGTTTGCATGTGTCTTGGTAACGTCATGTTTATCGAAAAAGATTTATGGAGATGTTAATAGAAAATTAGCTTGATAGCGACCTGGAACGGTCCAATTCAACATTTATGTTAGCATTTGAGGAGTTTGTTTTGTTCCAGCAGTAGATGGATGCTTCTGTGGTGATTTAAAAGAATAGTCCAAGATTTCTTTATTAATTTTCTTTTGAAAGATTATTAGTTATTTAGATGTTTCTCTTGGGGCCTTTAGTTAGTGCAAGTCCGTATGGATTGGACCTGGAGGCTGAAGCTAACAGCTAATGCAACAGGTGCCAAGACTAAAGTTTTAACTTTAAATTAGTTGATTTTCGATGTGTCCCTATATATTTCAGAGGTTTTTGGCTTCAAAACAGCGTGTTTGATAACAAACCTCTCAATGTTTGACAATGTCTAGCAAAACGTACCATGTTAAGAAGACTCAGCTGATCCAGAGTTGTGTAAAGCTGGGAGCCGGGGATCTGTGGAGGGGTCTGGTGGAGGCTGCTGGATGGTAACATTGTTAGAGGGGGGACAGGTTACGCAGCACAGACTTGTAGGAAGAGGAACAAGACGTCGCCAGTCATGAGATTTGAACCAGAGAACTTCAGAGTCTTTAGAAGACGAGGAGAAACAAACTCAGCACAGGGAGCAGAATCCAGTAGTGATGTGTCTTCTGTGCTGAGGCTTCAGAGCGTGAGTCGAGTAATCCAGGAGGATTTTTATGAAGCGTATTGAGGCATGTGTTGAAGGAGCAGCTTGTGACGTTTAAAACCACTCCACCATTCAGAACTGGTTTGTCAGTTTGCTTGCGGATCAAAATGAAAGGCAAGACGCTGCTGTTTCACACGTCACAGTTTCTTGTTTTAGATTTTATTGCTTGTGCAATTCATTGGAGCATCTTTTTTCTGATGGACCCAAGTTTCCCAGGTCTGGCAACATTTTAATCTTGCCAAATAGTTTCCCACAGCATTATTAAACCATCACCAATAATGTCAAAAAACCAAGACAGAGGATCCTGCGTAATAATTTCTAATGTTTTAAAAGGATAAGTGTCGTGTCCAAATTAACTTTAATGATAAAAAACCTCACCTGTGCTGAGGGTTTATTGAGCTCTGCAGAAAGGCACTAACCAGGTTGGTCAAGCTCAGCCAAGTCAATTTAGGATTCAAAGGTCAGACAGAATACATCCACTGGAATATTTGGAAAGTGACAAAATGTTTTATCCCAACTTCCACAAACCAGCTGATGCATTTCTTGCTTCATCTTTGCTCTGTGAGCATGGGTATTTTCCGTAGCAGATGGAATCATCTGAAAACAGAGAAATCACATAGATTCAAGCAAAATTAAACTTTTTATTCTTTAATAAATGATGTAATTTTGTCCCTTGTGACATAGCTTGGTTAGAGTAACAAGTCAATCACAACTCTCTCCCCCCCCATTTGTTTTCTGATTTCTTTTTTCATCCAGCCATTGTTTCAGATGAACAGATTAAGACTATTATCAGAATAATATATTCTGATATTATCAGAATATAATATTCTGATATTATATTCAGAATAATGATTCTGATCATTATGTTTATGATCAGAATCATAAACATAATTTACTTATTTATTGTAAGGCTTCAAGTTGTTTTCACTTTGCCTATGTTACATATATTTTCCACTTGATGTCGCAGCAGATCAAATGAAGCACCGTGGTGCACCAGCTCATGAGTCAAACTATTGGATGTAATGCCTCAGTGCTTCAGGAAGCTTCATCTCACCATCACTAGAATCCAGATTGCTGCAGAAAACGCCTTTAAAGGAGATCATAGATTAAGCCACAAAAAAATTCAAAAAGCTCAGAGTAGAGATGGAACATCTGAATCCAGACTTCGAGGCGTGTACCGGGTAAAAAGGGGGCGTGTCAGATGAAGCCCCGCTTCGATGCTTGTGCCGTCTTGCTGAAAACCGACGCCTCGCATCACCCGGGACACGACTGCTTTATTTTGCGTGTCGGTTTTCAAAATAATAGCGTGATGAGCCATGCTGCTTCATGGGTTGTTGTAGGTCATTTGGTCGTGAATCAGAGGGGAATATTTGTCTTCAGTGGCCAAAATAAAAGGAACATTGACCAACATATTTGAAGTGTATTGATGATTTTGATGATGGCACTCATCAAAATGTACTGTTTGTTACTGGTTTTCTCAATTGTCAATTATTGTGTTTTTATATGACTTTATATTTTTGTGATTTTATAATGTAAAACTCTTTGAACTGCATTGTTGCTGAAATGTGATACACAAATGAGCTAGACTGATTGACTGAAATGGAGCCAGCATGAGGAAAATCTCTGACATCTGGGAATACTTTGAGATGATCGCTCACAATAAAATTCTTCTTAAGTAAAATTAATTAACCCCTCCGTGTCCCAATTTTTCACCTTCTGGAAATTTCCACTATTATTTGTAGTCTGATTAGCAAAGATATATCAGTCTTGCACAGCAGAAACAGATTTAATGCTGTTGCAAGACTAAAAGTCTGTATTTAGCTAAATATAAGGGATCAGAGCCAATTAGAAATCCAAGCAAATGCCCCAACAAGCACTCCTCTCCCAACACACTAAAACATCAAATGTCTTTATTGTCATATCAGTATCTGGCATAAAAGAAAACCCAACACAACCACTGACGTTCAACCAGGACTAGATTGGCTACAAATCATTTTAATAATTAAAACATGACAATTAAATATGATTTAATTGATTCTCCTGTTACTAAACTTAAGTTTGATAAAAACTTTGTGACAATATTGCATTTACTAATTATTGGAAGTATGATCCAATGGAGTGACAAGGCTGTTACAGTTTCACCAGCAGATGTCATTAGTGAGTGATGAATGTAGCAATGAGTAATGAACCTTTTTGCAAACCAAAGTGTTGAAAGCTTCACTGCTTCATGAGTCTTCATTTGCCTATCACTAGCTCAGGGAACATAAAAAGACCAATAACTGGAAGGCCCAGAGTAAAGCTAAGACTCAGGCATCAGAGGACTGGCAATTGGCTCCTTATCAGCTCTGGTTGAGCTGAGAATTTGCAGGTACATGTAATTAGCTTAGCAGGTTCCCCGTTAAACAGCAACTCCTGGCTCCCTCTTGTGGATGGTTGTGTGAACTAAATGAACAGCCACACAGAAGCCAAACCACAGCTGTCTAACAATTTGGTTGGGCTTTTCAGGTAAACTGAAAAACTTTGGATGAACATAGACGTTGACATAATTTTTATTTCATGATATATTTTATAAACATAAAA
Source organism: Poecilia formosa (assembly GCF_000485575.1). NCBI lineage: Eukaryota > Metazoa > Chordata > Actinopteri > Cyprinodontiformes > Poeciliidae > Poecilia > Poecilia formosa. The sequence continues at coordinate 1,205,283 of NW_006800058.1, read as the reverse complement.
TCTAAACAATAAATACATGCAAAGAACATAAAATTTCTGGAGCACAGTCTTTTTAAAGACATCTTATAGAAAAGTATAACATTAGCAAAAAGACTCATTGTTTGTAAAATTATAAAGCATATAAAATAAGACCAATAGATAGTCAACACCTAATTTAGGCGCTGTTTGTTTATGCAGCAAAAATCTGTGATTCAGTTATTGAAGCTGGTTGTCATCATTTTCTGGGTGGAAGGATCTCGGACTGAAGAGTTGTTTTCTGATCGAGACTTGCTTGATAAAGCCACTGACCACAGGAACATAAATAGACCTGAACAGACAAAAGATCCAGTAAATAATTCAGGTGAATCAACGACTATAAATGGATAC
>NW_006800058.1:1191814-1203985 GCF_000485575.1 Poecilia formosa | reverse complement strand
TCATCCAAAACACCGGTGGAGGAGAAGTAAACAAAACAACAAAAAAAGACTTATCACTGAGAGAGAAAAGAGAGAATATAAAAAAAGACAAGATCATGGTATGTTTGCATGTGTCTTGGTAACGTCATGTTTATCGAAAAAGATTTATGGAGATGTTAATAGAAAATTAGCTTGATAGCGACCTGGAACGGTCCAATTCAACATTTATGTTAGCATTTGAGGAGTTTGTTTTGTTCCAGCAGTAGATGGGTGCTTCTGTGGTGATTTAAAAGAATAGTCCAAGATTTCTTTATTAATTTTCTTTTGAAAGATTATTAGTTTATTTAGATTTTTCTCTTGGGGCCTTTAGTTAGTGCAAGTCCGTATGGATTGGACCTGGAGGCTGAAGCTAACAGCTAATGCAACAGGTGCCAAGACTAAAGTTTTAACTTTAAATTAGTTGATTTTCGATGTGTCCCTATATATTTCAGAGGTTTTTGGCTTCAAAACAGCGTGTTTGATAACAAACCTCTCAATGTTTGACAATGTCTAGCAAAACGTACCATGTTAAGAAGACTCAGCTGATCCAGAGTTGTGTAAAGCTGGGAGCCGGGGATCTGTGGAGGGGTCTGGTGGAGGCTGCTGGATGGTAACATTGTTAGAGGGCGGACAGGTTACGCAGCACAGACTTGTAGGAAGAGCAACAAGACGTCGCCAGTCATGAGATTTGAACCAGAGAACTTCAGAGTCTTTAGAAGACGAGGAGAAACAAACTCAGCACAGGGAGCAGAATCCAGTGAGTCGAGTAATCCAGGAGGATTTTTATGAAGCGTATTGAGGCATGTGTTGAAGGAGCAGCTTGTGACGTTTAAAACCACTCCACCATTCAGAACTGGTTTGTCAGTTTGCTTGCGGATCAAAATGAAAGGCAAGACGCTGCTGTTTCACACGTCACAGTTTCTTGTTTTAGGATTTTATTGCTTGTGCAATTCATTGGAGCATCTTTTTTCTGATGGACCCAAGTTTCCCAGGTCTGGCAACATTTTAATCTTGCCAAATAGTTTCCCACAGCATTATTAAACCATCACCAATAATGTCAAAAAACCAACACAGAGGATCCTGTGTAATAATTTCTAATGTTTTAAAAGGATAAGTGTCGTGTCCAAATTAACTTTAATGATAAAAAACCTCACCTGTGCTGAGGGTTTATTGAGCTCTGCAGAAAGGCACTAACCAGGTTGGTCAAGCTCAGCCAAGTCAATTTAGGATTCAAAGGTCAGACAGAATACATCCACTGGAATATTTGGAAAGTGACAAAATGTTTTATCCCAACTTCCACAAACCAGCTGATGCATTTCTTGCTTCATCTTTGCTCTGTGAGCATGGGTATTTTCCGTAGCAGATGGAATCATCTGAAAACAGAGAAATCACATAGATTCAAGCAAAATTAAACTTTTTATTCTTTAATAAATGATGTAATTTTGTCCCTTGTGACATAGCTTGGTTAGAGTAACAAGTCAATCACAACTCTCTCCCCCCCCATTTGTTTTCTGATTTCTTTTTTCATCCAGCCATTGTTTCAGATGAACAGATTAAGACTATTATCAGAATAATATATTCTGATATTATCAGAATATAATATTCTGATATTATATTCAGAATAATGATTCTGATCATTATGTTTATGATCAGAATCATAAACATAATTTACTTATTTATTGTAAGGCTTCAAGTTGTTTTCACTTTGCCTATGTTACATATATTTTCCACTTGATGTCGCAGCAGATCAAATGAAGCACCGTGGTGCACCAGCTCATGAGTCAAACTATTGGATGTAATGCCTCAGTGCTTCAGGAAGCTTCATCTCACCATCACTAGAATCCAGATTGCTGCAGAAAACGCCTTTAAAGGAGATCATAGATTAAGCCACAAAAAAATTCAAAAAGCTCAGAGTAGAGATGGAACATCTGAATCCAGACTTCGAGGCGTGTACCGGGTAAAAAGGGGGCGTGTCAGATGAAGCCCCGCTTCGATGCTTGTGCCGTCTTGCTGAAAACCGACGCCTCGCATCACCCGGGACACGACTGCTTTATTTTGCGTGTCGGTTTTCAAAATAATAGCGTGATGAGCCATGCTGCTTCATGGGTTGTTGTAGGTCATTTGGTCGTGAATCAGAGGGGAATATTTGTCTTCAGTGGCCAAAATAAAAGGAACATTGACCAACATATTTGAAGTGTATTGATGATTTTGATGATGGCACTCATCAAAATGTACTGTTTGTTACTGGTTTTCTCAATTGTCAATTATTGTGTTTTTATATGACTTTATATTTTTGTGATTTTATAATGTAAAACTCTTTGAACTGCATTGTTGCTGAAATGTGATACACAAATGAGCTAGACTGATTGACTGAAATGGAGCCAGCATGAGGAAAATCTCTGACATCTGGGAATACTTTGAGACGATCGCTCACAATAAAATTCTTCTTAAGTAAAATTAATTAACCCCTCCGTGTCCCAATTTTTCACCTTCTGGAAATTTCCACTATTATTTGTAGTCTGATTAGCAAAGATATATCAGTCTTGCACAGCAGAAACAGATTTAATGCTGTTGCAAGACTAAAAGTCTGTATTTAGCTAAATATAAGGGATCAGAGCCAATTAGAAATCCAAGCAAATGCCCCAACAAGCACTCCTCTCCCAACACACTAAAACATCAAATGTCTTTATTGTCATATCAGTATCTGGCATAAAAGAAAACCCAACACAACCACTGACGTTCAACCAGGACTAGATTGGCTACAAATCATTTTAATAATTAAAACATGACAATTAAATATGATTTAATTGATTCTCCTGTTACTAAACTTAAGTTTGATAAAAACTTTGTGACAATATTGCATTTACTAATTATTGGAAGTATGATCCAATGGAGTGACAAGGCTGTTACAGTTTCACCAGCAGATGTCATTAGTGAGTGATGAATGTAGCAATGAGTAATGAACCTTTTTGCAAACCAAAGTGTTGAAAGCTTCACTGCTTCATGAGTCTTCATTTGCCTATCACTAGCTCAGGGAACATAAAAAGACCAATAACTGGAAGGCCCAGAGTAAAGCTAAGACTCAGGCATCAGAGGACTGGCAATTGGCTCCTTATCAGCTCTGGTTGAGCTGAGAATTTGCAGGTACATGTAATTAGCTTAGCAGGTTCCCCGTTAAACAGCAACTCCTGGCTCCCTCTTGTGGATGGTTGTGTGAACTAAATGAACAGCCACACAGAAGCCAAACCACAGCTGTCTAACAATTTGGTTGGGCTTTTCAGGTAAACTGAAAAACTTTGGATGAACATAGACGTTGACATAATTTTTATTTCATGATATATTTTATAAACATAAAATCTAAACAATAAATACATGCAAAGAACATAAAATTTCTGGAGCACAGTCTTTTTAAAGACATCTTATAGAAAAGTATAACATTAGCAAAAAGACTCATTGTTTGTAAAATTATAAAGCATATAAAATAAGACCAATAGATAGTCAACACCTAATTTAGGCGCTGTTTGTTTATGCAGCAAAAATCTGTGATTCAGTTATTGAAGCTGGTTGTCATCATTTTCTGGGTGGAAGGATCTCGGACTGAAGAGTTGTTTTCTGATCGAGACTTGCTTGATAAAGCCACTGACCACAGGAACATAAATAGACCTGAACAGACAAAAAATCCAGTAAATAATTCAGGTGAATCAACGACTATCAATGGATACCAATATTTAGTGTCGCATATACTGACTGACCTTGTAGAGAGTTAAAGATGTTGAACAAGTAGATTCCAGCTACATTAACATAGGTGAGGCTGGCTAGTCCCCATGGTAACCCCAGTACACAGCTGAGGCCGAGAACTGTGGCACCGTCCTTCCATAACCTGGACTCGTTCTCCTTGCTCATCTTCTTCCAGTCGCTGGACTCACGGTCTCCTCTGCCACGTCGTAACTCCCGCATTTTAAACACCACCAGCAACAGCATGCAGGAATTATACAGCACCACCAGGCAAAGAAAAGCCACAGTGATGTACGTGACCAACTTTGTCTGTGGGTTGCCACTGTTCATCCAGCATCTGTTCATCAAGAAGTAACAAAACAGAGACTGTGGTCGTTTAGGAGTTTCATTGACTGACTCTTTTGCACATGTGAACTCATGGGAATGTCTTACATTTCTGATGTTTGGTTGTTGGAATCCCTCGTTTCCAGAGTGTATCTGCCATAGACACCTAAAGGCCCACAAATTACCACAACAAGGGTAGGAAAGCCTGAGGAGAAAGCAAGAGGAAGGACAAACAGCTGCCATTAGAATCAAGGTCAAAAACAAAAAAATAATCTAGTCACTGTTTAAAGGTTAATCCAAACAGTGACTATACAAATTTGCTAATTGTTTGGAGCAATTAGCTTCATGCTCCCAACCAAAGTTCCAAACTCACCCCATCCCACCAGGCAGAGTTTGAGCAGGTATCGTCTGACGTAGATGTTAAAGACTCGGATGAGGAGAAGGTAAAGGTGGAATCCTTCCAGGGCCAGCCAGGTGATGGTGGCCAGCAGAGACCAGTGCAGGAAGAGACCCAGACCTCCACAAACCCAGCTGTACTTGTTCTCATCTAGCAGAAGGATCCAGAAACTGCTGCTCAGGAAGCCGAGGTGGAGGCACAACAACGCCCCCGTTAGCTGCATGTGGATGTTGAGGCCCTTCTCTGAACGTTGTCGACTAAGGGAGACATGACAGAAATGCATTGTTTGTTTTTTTCTTATAAAGGATATTTTTGGGTCTAGTTGCCTTTGTTTGCTAATGACTAGACAGAAAAGTGGGTTGTGATGAAGGGGTAAGACCTGCAACCTGTGATGGCTGTGTAGAGGACTGAGGGCTCCATACATGGAGGATTTATCTGTGCACCCAGAAATGTGTTAGCAAATATTCTTTGCATATGCATTATAAAACTGACTCTGACATTTCCTGCATGACTACTGTTCACCTTGATGTCTTGCTGTGCAAAGCAAAAAACAAATGATTGGAGTTGGTTAATCACTCATGATTCTGAGAGTAAACCTTTAAAGGTTTATTTAGAACGTCCTTTGAAGTCCCAGGAAGAGTTCTCTGAACCAAACACCACAGTAACCTGTGACAGTTGACTGGGTCAGAACTGATTACTTATTTTGTATTCCACAGGTTTTGACCCAAAGATGTTTTGAATCTTCTTGTAAGTCTCCAGGACTCCCACAATTTTTCCTGAACTCCTGCCATATTTCTGTTGGCACCTCAAACTAAACAAAAAATAAGACCAGAGTCATTTGAGGAGCTTTTGTTTTGTTCCAGCAGTAGGCGGGTGCTTCTGTGGTGATTTAATAGTTCTAGAGTTCTTTAGTAATTTTCTTTTGAAAGATTTTTAGTTTATCTACAGTAGATTTTTCTCTTTGTGCCTTTAGTTAGTCTATGTCCTTATTGATTGGACCTGGAGGCTGAAGCTAACAGCTAATTCAACAAGTGCCAAGACTAAAGCAATCTCCAAAAATCAAGCTTGTGTGAATGTTACTTTGACTTTTTAAACTGGTGTGATGTTGACATTTGGTGCTCAGTTCCAAATAAGGCGATTATTATTTACCAAGGAGATTGTGAAAGGAGATTGTTCAATGTGACTCATCTTCCTGTGAGAAATAGGTTTTGAGAACAGAGTGTAAAGTATTTTGGTGGTATGAGAATGACCCACTGACAGTTAGGTCTAAAATTATTAGACAGTTTAAAGTAAAGCATATTTTCTAGATGTTTACACTGCCTAACTCTATCAGTCAAAACCTGTAAATGTGTCACTTTAGGTCTTCTGTTTCTTTCTTCAGTGTGAGATTCCTTTTATGATTCAAAGACTCCATAAAAATATGAGAAAAACCCAATCATTATCTCATGATTGTGTGTGACAAACTTCTCATATAATACAAGAATAATTCTGCCTCTACACAACAGATGTCGCAATGGGTGTTAAAATCTTTGGTTAGTGTTTGTTTATTTAAGCTGAAAGAACATATAAGACACATGCGGTTTCTCATCCATCGCTGCTAATCGATTTCACTTGCTGACTTTGATCTGAACAGCATAAAATTGTATAAAGATCACATATCTGATCAAAGGTATGTGCTTTTTACAACATCCATTTTATTTGTTTTCTCCCACTTTTATTTGGTGGCAGAAAACAGCAGAAGCTCTTTTCAGCAGAATCTTTTTTCTGATGTTGGAAGGTGTAGAACTGTTTATAATTTATTTCCCCCTAAAAACTTTAGCGATAAAGAAGAAGCAGGTTTTCTTAGATTTTTCTGCCATTGATAGGTAATACTAAAAGTTCATTTGACCAGAGCGTCATCCTCCATGTGTTTGTTACGTCTCTGAAATGGTTTGTAGCAAATTCCAAACATACCATTTCACAGGTTTTCTTTAAACCATGTTTTTTTTCTCCCAAGTTCTCCATAATAGCCATATTTGTGAAATACTTGGTTAAATGCCCCCGCATTCTCAGGTGCATTTCACTCTGTGGAGGTCCATACTTACGTCAGGCGGACACAATACAGACATCCACCAGACCCATCTCTGCAAAGGAAAATTTGCAACCACATACGTATGCTCTGTGTCACAGAGTAAACTGCTTAGTGGGAAACAGTGTTCACATGGAACTGTTTTGTATAACATGATGTTGAGAGTCGCAAGGACGCACAACAGCTAGGCTGCCACTCTGTGCCACACTAACAAATGGTGGCTGCTCTGGTGGAGGAGATACGAGGTTAGGCACCTAACTAGCTCATCAAAACCTGCTACTGAAGGATGTCTGTCAATCTGAATGCTAGTATCCATTCAGATTGTGGGAAATAAAGGCATGCAGATCACACTAAAAATAGATTAGACAACCATTTTCTCCTGCTCTACAATAATCCCATTGGATTTGTGTCTGTAGCTGAATAGTCAGTACTTGTATAGCGCTTTATCAGGTCTGAAGGGCTTCATGCTACAATCAGTCAATAACCCATTCATACATACATTCACACACTGATAGTAGTGAGCTGCCCTGGTACAGAATAATGTTCAGTTGGCAAAACAAGAGACTGAATGACCAACACCAGCAGAACAGCAGGTTATGTGTCTTGTCCAGGGACACAATTAAAGTGAGACAACATGCTTTTCTACCAGTACAAAGATGGCCTTCAGCATCTTCATAACTAATTTGGTGGTGTGCTCAGGGTCACTGTCCATTTAAAAAAAACCATTTGTGCCAAATCTTTAAGTTGCGAGATGTTTCAATATTCCCTCTGAATGCTTTTTTTTTTTTTTTTTGAGTAATGACTTCTTTTTTGTAGTGTGGCCTTACAGCTTTTTTCAGCACAGGATATGTGTCTCTGGGTAAAAACGCTATCATCTTCAACCAGTCTCTGGACCTTGTTTGTTTTGGTTTTGTGGTTGATTTGAACACTCGCATCACATCCTGTCCTGTCCTGTCCAGGTCACAGGACTAATAACAGAGCACTATGATGGCTGAGGGCTTTCATGACATTTATGTTTGTGTATACATGGTTTTGGTATGTGACACTTCTACCCATGAAAACCATTGGTAGAGGTTCACAATTATCAGAATCAGCCTTATTTGCCCTGTTTGTGCAACACACATAATTTAACTTCAGTACCACATTACTCCCAATTTAGACATTTTAAATATTAAATATAAGAGGGGTAATAAAGTTTTTCATTGTAAATAAATATTAAGCAGGGGTTTTGTTATTGGAATATTCTGCATTCTTGTTCTTTTCAATGTTAACAGAAAACCCGAAGGCCAGCTGTCATTTTGCCAGATCAGAATTTACTCACTTGACCACTTGGTGCAGCAAATGCATAAACATTTTCAACTTTACGTACAGAGCACATTGTGTAGGCAACTAAACGAATCAATACTAATAGAAAAATAATCTGAGTATCTTCTCTGACCTGGACACTTAACTAAATGCATTTTGCTGTCCAGTAGCTGACATTTGAAGAGTTGTGGACAAGACTCTTTGTCTGGTGCAGGACCTTCTGCTAAAATCTCTGAACAAAAACTTCTTGTTCAGAGAGTCTTTTTGTCTTCCGATGTCTTTAGTTAGAGAAATATTATCCCATTTGAAAACTTTGGCTAAAGTGGTGCTTGTAATTCCGGTCTTCAGGGTGGAAGCAGAGCAGGGCTTCAGCTTCCAGATTTCCAGATCAACATAAAAATATTTATAAGTTTGATTATGCATAAGCAGGTACGCAATTCAAGTTGGTGTGCATTCAGGCCACAGTAGGGGAATCATTCATATTTTAATTGTTTAATTTTAATGTTCATATGTAGTTACTGGGGCCATAGCTAGTCGTCTCTATGGAAAAGCAGCTACATGTATTCATCTGCTTGATTTGGATTCTCTGTTCAGTTTGTAAATAAAGAACTCAATGAAAATTAAATGCCATTGAATATTTAATTATTATCAATTTAAAAGTTAATGAATAAAGACAGATTATGACGAGATTTATTTTTTTAATTCTGTCAAGTCAAAAAAATTGGACAGCCTTACAATACAAACTATGTCAATCCCATTAATAAAAAAGGTTCAAGTTAAAGTAAAAACTTACTGCAGACCAACGTAGATGAAAAGGCTGATGAAAGCAAAGAAGACAGAGAGCGCTGATCCAATGTAGGTGATGTAGCTGAGAGCCTCAGCATGATCCTCATCCACCTTCACTTCTGGATTCTATACAGGGAAAAAATAAAATTTAGCTAAAGTGCATTTCATACCAATTCTGAGGAGACATTTTGTTTGCTGTTTCTGGTGTTCACCTCTGATATGCTAAGCTATTTACAGTTAAATCTGATCAGTGTGTTTAATCGGTGCAGGAACTGCAGCAAATGTGGGGCAGAATGTAAATGCAAGGGGATTTTTCCAGATATGTATTTGATGAAGATTTGAAAACCATCTAAGATACTGCTGTCAATTTACAATTGTGCACTAGTTTATGTTTTGGCCTGTTGTGAAAGAATCCCCCCAAAATATTTAAGTTTTAGGTTAAGATGACAAAATGTTAATAGTTTTAGAAGACACTACATGGACTAGATTACGTGACAGAAAAACAGGATTTACCACAAGCACAGCAAAAAAGCTCAGATGGTTGCAGCTGCAGATAAATTTATCTTCTGATTTTTTGGTATAACAGCCTTCAGTGCTCCACTCTAATGAAAGCAGAAAAACAAACATGTAAATCCTGACTTGATGCTTTCATTTAAGAGTAGAGAAGTTGTTTGCATCCATATTGCACCTGTTTCATCCTCCTTCCAAAACACACATTTTCCACTGATCTCCTGAAACATAGAAAGGGATTCAAAATGAAGGAAAATTCTTGTATTTTAAATGTTTGTTATTGTATTTATTTAGTTACCTTCTCCTTGTGGTAGAAGATTAACTGGACCGGCTCAGTGAGATCGCTGACTGGCTGGCTTCCAACTTTCACAAACAGAACCAGTTCTCCTAAAACAGTTTCCTTTACTCTGACAGTTGGCTGGGGAATTATGCTTCTTCCTCTTGTCCGAGGAGTTCGCTGCAACAAGGAGACAGAATTGACCTCTCTTTTAAAACTAGTATTCCTCTAGAAACAGCCTTTACTGTCTCTGTTGTGTACTATAAAAAATTCACAATGGAAATTAATGCAAATGAGCCTGAAGGAAAGAACCACCTGGACTTCCAGCTTACTCTAGCGCAGGGGTCCCCAAGATATGGCCTGTGGGCTGGATCTGGCCTGCCTCCTCATTTGGTCTGGCCCCCTGAACAATACCATTCAGTGTTTTTTTTTCATATATATGTGGATTTTTTTTCAACCACCAGAGGGGCTCTTGAGCAGATATGAAACTTAGTTTCCCTCAATGGAATATATACTAGTCAGTACCAGTCACCGTTTCGCTCACGGTTTTTTTCCATTTGCATTCTGGGTAAAAACCTATCTACAAACGCGAATATGTCATCGGCAGTAATCCAATTCCGCCCCCCTGTCAACAAAAAACTTTTCTAAGGTTTCTTTCTCGAAAAACTAAGACCGGCCCCAGATCAGAAAAGGGAACAGTCATGTGGCCCTTGCAGGAAAAAGTTTGGGGACCCCTGCTCTAGCGTGTCATTCACAATGACACGCTAGAGTTAGCTGGAAGTCCAGCAAAATGTGTAAAGAACATTACACTTGCTTGTTCAGAGAATCACACCTGAAAGAATGTGCTGTTGATCACCGAGGAAACCACCTGGATGGTTTCCTCTGACTGTGTTCTGATTCTCTGAAGAGCTGATGATGGGATTCGAACCTCGTGATTGGATGTGGGACTCAAGTCAGCCTTAAAACCAGAAGGAATTTATTCAGTTAAAACCAGTTATGTTTCACAACATGTCCTGTAAATGTAATCTAATGATTTACTATGTCCCAGTTCAATTAAACTTTGAAAACAGTTTATAAACATAAACACATTAATCCTGTAATTGTCAAAACATGAATTTAGTTTATTAATTCAATTCAACAAGAGCAACTTGTATTTTGAAGAGTCAAAACGGTTATACAGTTGAAACCAAATGACTTACACCGAATAAAAAGATACACATTTTTGTCTGTGAACTCTGTCCAAAGTTAACATTCTTGTCTTAGATCTTCTCTTTTTTTAGGTCAGTCTGAAGTCTAAGGACAGATTGATTACTGTCCCTTTAAATAATGAACGAAAACCAAGACGATGATGTCATGGCTTTGGTAACCTCTGATAGGTTAACTGACACATTTGAGTTAATTGGACTGCTTACTTTTAACACAACAGGAAAGTCAAAGGAAATCACCCAAGATTTCATGAAGAGAAGTGTGAAGCTGCACAAGTCTGGTTCATCAATTTCCAGATAGTTGAAGACGCTGCATTCACCTGATTAAACAATTATGAGCAAAAATAGTAATGATGGGAATGTCCAACCATTGTCACACTCAGGAAGGAGATTGGTTCTGGGTTCCTGAGATGGCCATGTTTTGTCCAAAATCTGAAGCTTAAATCCAGAACAAAAGTCCAAGACCTTGTGAAGATTCTGGCTGAAGCTGATAAGACAGACTACATGAGCTGAATGGCCACTCAACAAAGAGGAAGCCATTATTCCAAAAGAAACACAAAAGGGCAGATTGTGGGTTGCAAATTCTCACAAGAACAAATTACTTAATTTTTAGAGACGTGTCCTGTAGTCTGATGAAACTAAGGTGGAACTGTTTGGCTGTAATGACCACTGTTACATTTGGAAGGAAAAGGTGAACATAACATATTGTGGTGCTGCTGTGCTGCAGGAGGAACTGGTTCACTTCATAAAATATGAAGATTAAAGAGGATTATGTGGAAATACTGAAGAAACATTGAAAGATATCAACCATGACGTTAAAGGTGACCACAGATTGGTTTTCCAAATGGACAGTAACCCTCAGCATTCAGCCAAAGTGTTTAGAAAGTGACTTCAGGACAACAGGGTCAGTGTTTTGGCTTGGCCATGAAAAAGCCCTGATGTCAATCATTGAGAGAATTTGTAGGTAGATCTGAAGAGGTGTGTGCTACCACGGCGACTGGACTCCGTTCCAGCATCTCTATCTGGAATGGACCAGAACTCCAGGAAGCTACAGTGAGAAGCTTGGAAACCCAAAACTGTTGACCCAAGTCATACAGCTTAAAGGCAATGTTAAATACTGAGGAAATTAATGAATAAGTTTTTTTATTTTGAAGAAGTTAAAAAATAATTCCCTGACATAATTCTCACTATGGGGGTTTTTAGGAAATGGAAATAATTCCATCCATCCATCCATCCATCCATCCATCCATCCATTCATTTTCTTCCGCTTATCCGGGGTCGGGTCACGGGGGCAACAGCTTCAGAAGGGAGGCCCAGACTTCCCTCTCCCCAGCCACTTCTTCCAGCTCCTCCGGGGGAATCCCAAGGCGTTCCCAGGCCAGCCGAGAGACATAGTCCCTCCAGCGTGTCCTGGGTCTTCCTCAGGGTCTCCTCCCGGTGGGATGTGCCCGGAACACCTCACTCGGGAGGCGTCTAGGAGGCATCCTTACCAGTTGCCCGAGCCACCTCCACTGGCTCCTCTCGACGTGGAGGAGCAGCGGCTCTA
>NW_006800058.1:1190414-1191625 GCF_000485575.1 Poecilia formosa | reverse complement strand
GTAAATCGAGAGCTTCGCTTTTTGACTCAGCTCTCTCTTCACCACGACGGACCGGTACAGCGCCCGCTTCACGGCAGATGCTGCGCCAATCCGCCTGTCGATCTCCCGCTCCCTTCTTCCCTCATTCGTGAACAAGATCCCCAGATATTTAAACTCTTCCACTTGAGGCAGAATGACCCCCACTGACCCGGAGAAGGCACTCTATCCTTTTCCTGCTCAAGACCATGGCCTCGGATTTGGAGGCACTGAGCCTCATCCCGGCCGCTTCGCACTCGGCCGCGAACCGCTCCAGCGAGAGCTGCAGATCACGTTCTGATGAAGCCAACAGGACCACATCATCCGCAAAAAGCAGAGATGCGATCCTAAGGCCACCAAAACAGATCCCCCCAACCAGTGGTGGAGAAAGTACTCAAAAAATGTACTTAAGTAAAAGTACAAATACACAGACAAAAATGTACTCAAGTAAAAGTAAAAGTGCCACATTAACATTTTACTTAAGTAAAAATAAAAAAGTACAGGCTTTTAAAAATACTTAAGTATTAGAAGTAAAAGTACTTGCTGAATGCATTACCTAATCACTAATATCATTAAGTGTACTGATCGTATTTAATTTTAATACATCAGAAATGTGCCATTTTAATGAACAATGCCACAGATAAAGCATGTTTTTATTGTATTTACTTTCTGTAACATAGTTTAGACTTAGATATGTGATTCTGTGCATCATCATTTCAGGGATGGAAACATCTTGTCTCCTGTCCTAACATAGCATGAAATTCACTTTTCTTTTTGCCACTAGTGGCATTTATTTTGAAAGAAATCCAACTGGCAGGGGAGGACATGGAACCAAGGAGCCACGTAGCAGAGTTGTAGTCTAGACCACCGAACCTGAGACCAAAACAAGACAAAAACCAGCACCCTGCACTACATGGCAATAAAAGTGCACCTATCAGAATTGCTTCTCAAATTGATCTGAAAGAGCCACAATCCCAAAAAAACACCTAGATATTAAATACTTAGAGCTGAAATAAATGTAACCAGTATCAATTCAAACTCTTCTTCATTCTGTTTTGCTTTTATCTCTACTAAAATCTGCTAAAATCCACAGAGGTCTCCTGCCATCCCTAAAAAAATAATGCCCTGGGCGGTTGCCCATACTGCACATGTCAGAAAACTGTCTGCACCATTAAACTATACTGTACTGTACAAGG
>NW_006800058.1:1186576-1189914 GCF_000485575.1 Poecilia formosa | reverse complement strand
AGTCCCCAGGCTCAGCTTCCTCAACAGAAGGCATGTTGGTGGGATTGAGGAGGTCTTCGAAGTATTCCGCCCACTAGCCCACAACGTCCCGAGTTGAGGTCAGCAGCACACCATCCCCACTATAAACAGTGTTGGTGCTGCACTGCTTCTCCCCCTGAGACACCAGATGGTGGACCAGAATCGCCTCGAGGCCATGCAGAAGTCTTTCTCCATGGCCTCTCCAAACTCCTCCCATGCCCGGGTTTTTGCCTCAGCGACCACACGAGCCGAATGCCGCTTCGCCCGCCAGTACCCATCAGCTGCTTCTGGAGTCCCACAGACCAAAAAGGCCTGATAGGACTCTTTCTTCAGCTTGACAGCATCCCTCACCGAAGGTGTCCACCAACGGGTTCGAGGGTTGCCGCCGCGACAGGCACCAACAACCTTGCAGCCGCAGCTCCGATAAGCCGCCTCGCCAATGGAGGTACGGAACATGGTCCATTCAGACTCAATGTCCCCCACCTCCCCTGGAACGTGTTCGAAGTTCTGCCGGACATGGGCAGTTCTGCCAGATGTTCCCAGCAGACCCTCACTACATGTTTGGGCCTGCCAGGTCTCACCGGCTTCCTCCCCCACCACCGGAGCCAACTCACCACCAGGTAGTGGTCAGTGGACAGCTCCGCACCTCTCTTCACCCGAGTGTCCAAGACATACGGCCGCAGATCCGATGAAACAACAATAAAATCGATCATCGAACTGCGGCCTAGGGTGTCCTGGTGCCAAGTGCACTTATGGACACCCTTATGCCTGAACATGGTGTTCGTAATGGACAATCTGTGACAAGCACAGAAGTCCAACAGCAGAACACCACTCGAGTTCAGATCGGGGGGCGGGGGGCGTTCCTCCCAACCACGCCCCTCCATGTCTCACTGTCATTGCCCAAGTGAGTGTTGAAGTCCCCCAGCAGAACAAGGGAGTCCCCAGGAGGGGCACTCTCCAGTACCCTCCAAGAAGGGTGGGTAATCTGAACTGTTGTTTGGCCCGTAAGCACAGACAACAGTCAGAACCCGTCCCCCCACCTGTAGGCGGAGGGAGGCTACCCTCTCGTTCACTGGCCAAGATGGGGGGCAACAAGTATGCCCACTCCTGCCCGGCGCCTCTCACCGTGGGCAACTCCAGAGTGGAAGTATGTCCAGCCCCTCTCAAGGAGACTGGTTTCAGAGCCAGAGCCATGCGTCGAGATGAGGCCGACTATTTCTAGCCGGAACCTCTCAGCCTCGCACACTAGCTCCGGTTCCTTCCCTACCAGAGAGGTGACGTTCCACGTCCCAAGAGCCAGCTTCTGCACCCGAGGATCAGACCGCCAGGGTCCCCTCCTTCGGCCGCCGCCCATTACACACTGCACCCGACCCCTTTGGCCCCTCCTACAGGTGGTCAGCCCGTTGGAAGGGGGACCCACGTCTCCTTTTCGGGCTGAGCCTGGCCGGGCTCCGTGGGTGAAAGCCCGGCCACCAGGCGCTCGCCATCGTGCCCCACCTCCAGGCCTGGCTCCAGAGGGGGTCCCCGGTGACTCGCGTCCGGGCGAGGGAACGCCAGATCCAAAGTTTTTGTGCATCATAAGGGGTCTTCGGGCTGCGCTTTGTCTGGTTCCTCACCTAGGACCTGTCTGCCCTACCAGGGGCATAAAGCCCCAGACAGCATAGCTCCTAGGATCATTGGGACACTCAAACCCCTCCACCACGATAAGGTGGCAGCCCAAGGAGAGTGCTTTCTAACTGACCTAAAACAAAAGAATCAAGGAGCAGCTTGAGTTAACTTCAGACAGAGAGATGAAAATGTGTACATGTCTTTTTTTAGTATATGTAAATGTCTGGTCTCTAATGAGGTTAAAAGGTCATTTTATAGAGATTGTGTACACAGAGTAACATATTTCAAGCTTTTATTTTTTAATGAAAAATGTGTGTTTCTATGCAATCAATACTTGGTTGCATTAATTATTTCATCAATGCACCTTGGCATAGAGGTGACCAGCCTGTGGTATTCTGCAGGTTGGTATGACGCTTTCAGGTCATCTGTCTTGTTGGGTTTTGGTGTCTCTTATTCCCCTTCCAGCAATAGATTTTCTATAGGGTCAAAGGTCAGGGGAGTTTGCTGACCAATGAAGAACAGAAACACCATGGTTACTGAACCAACTTCAGGTACGTTTGGCAGTGTGGGCAGGAGCGAAGTCCTGCTGGAAGATAAAATCACCATCTCCATCCAGCTTGTCAGCAGAAGGAAGCATGAAACGCTCTAAAACAGGGGTGGCCAAGTCCAGTCCTCGAGAGCCACCATCCTGCAAGTTTTAGAAGTATCCTTACTCCAACAGACCGGGATCAGCTCTACAGAGGCCTGATAACGAGCCAGTCATTTGATTCAGGTGTGTTGAAGCAGGGATGCATCTGAAACTTGCAGGATGGCGGCTCTCGAGGACTGGACTTGGCCACCCCTGCTCTAAAAGTTCCTGGTAGATGACTGCATTGACTGTGGACTTTAGAAAAGCCAGTGGACCACTACTAGAAATTACATGGTAACATGGATTCTCTGCCTCTTCAGGTTTCCTCCAGTCTCTGAGACCAAATGAAATGCAGAATTTACTTTCATCTGAAAACAGAACTCTGAATTGCTCAACTGTCCAGCTCCTTAACTCCTCAGCCCAGGTTGAAGAGAAAAGGAACTGAATGTGTCAGCCAATTCATTGTGTCATTGTGTCAAGCCCATTCATTGTGGCTTTATGCAATGAATGGTACATTTTCAGTTCATGTTTAATATTTGTCTAAACATGAATTGTTTAGATAACAGGAAAGTTGTCTAAACAACTGGTGAGTTTCCAATAATGACCTTTTTCACAGTATTGTAACTTTCTGGGACACTGAATTTTAGGGTTTGTAAGCCAAAGGTATTCCTTTTTTGGTAAATTAGTGATTTGTAAAGCAGTATTTAGTTTAGATTTTTCTTTTTTGAAATGTTAATTTATCAAGATAAAGTTAATCTTAATCTGAATAATTATCAAAATAACAAGTAACAAAGACATTGAATACATCACTGTGTGTGATTACTTTACATCAGTGGTGGGAAGTAACGAAGTACAAGTACTTCGTTACTGTACTTAAGTACAATTTTCATGTATCTGTACTTTACTTAAGTAGATTTAATAATGGGTACTTTCTACTTTTACTCCACTACATTTTACAGTAAGTATCTGCACTTTCTACTTCACTACATTTCTACAAAACCGTCGCGTTACTCGTTACATTCAAGTCGCACTGCTCTCTTTTTATTGTGTGGAGGTGTTGACTGAGGTGTCGCATATATGGGAC
>NW_006800058.1:1166787-1185703 GCF_000485575.1 Poecilia formosa | reverse complement strand
GTTTAATGGCGCAGACAGTTGTGGTTTCTGACATTGGCAATATGGACAACCGCCCAGGGCGTTATTTTTTCTTAGGGTGGCAGGAGAGCTCTGTGTATTGTGGCACAGAGATGAAAGCAAATCGGAATGAAGAAGAGTTTGAATTGATACTGCTTAAATTTATTTCACCTCTAAGTATTTCATATCTAGGTGTTTTTGTAGGATTGTGGATCTTTCACATCAATTTGAGAAGCAATTTTGATAGGTGCCCTTGATTTCATTGTGTCACGTAGCGCGGGGTGCTGGTCTTTGTCTTGTCTTGGTCTCATGTTCGGTGGTCTAGATTACAACTCTTCTTGTGGCTCCTTGGTTCCATGTCCTCCCCTGCCAGTTGGATTTCTTTCAAAATAAAAGCCACTAGTGGCAAAACAAGTGAAGTTCATGCTATGTTAGGACAGGAGACAAGATGTTTCCATCCCTGAAATTATGATGCATAGAATCACATATCTAAGTCTAAGCTATGTTACCGAGAGTAAACACAATAAAAACATGCTTTATCTGTGGCATTGCTCATTACAATGGCACATTACTGATGTATTAAAATTAAATACGATAAGTACACTTAATGCTATTAGCAATTAGGTATTATCCAGCAAGTACTTTTACTTTTTATACTTAAGTATTTTTAAAAGCCAGTATTTTTAACTTTTACTTAATTAAATGTTAATGTGGTACTTTTACTTGAGTACATTTTTGTCTGTGTATTTGTACTTTTACTTAAGTAAATTTTTTGAGTACATTCTCTACCACTGCTTTACATAATATATAAGTTAAATTTATGAGGTAACTGGCATGAAATGTTGCATTTTTACACAACATTTTAATTTTATTTAGATATACTAGTATGTGTCTTAATTTGGTGTAAGTAAAATTCTGGTTTCAGCTGTATATTTTCTTTTCATGCATATACTGTTCATTTTGATGTTTATGTCTTACATCTCATGGAAACCCATCATTCAGTTTCTCAGAACATTGGACATTTACAGAAATGTTGTGACCTTCATAATCATGAGAAAGACCTCTGACTGGACACTTTCAGTATTCGGTCACTGACATCAACCATAAAGACATGGTTGGTGTCAGTGACCACAGCTGAACAAGTTCTATCTCCTTCAATGTTAATGGAAAAGAAAAAAAAGTTTCACAAGGAAGGAAGGAAATAGGAGTTTGGCAAAAACTCACAAGACATCAAGTGATGCTGGAGTCAGGAGTTTAAAAGTCACCTTATACACCGATTTATCCAAGATATGGGCTACAACATTCAGTTTGTTAAACACCAGTACTAGAGACAACACTTATACCTTTGATGAGAAGAACAAAGAAGTGGACTGTTGCTCACTGGTCCAAACTTCTCTTTTCATGTGAAAGTAAAGTTTTCACTGAGGAAATCAAGGTCAGAGTTTGGGATGACTGTCACAAATAGGGGTGTTAAGTCTTCGTCACCTGATGGTGGTGGTCCACTGATGGTGGTGGTCCACTGATGTTGATCAAGTTCAGAGTCATCTGGCAGGACGTTTTAGAGCATCCCTTGCTTCTTTGTTTCTGACAATGTTTATGGAGATGCTGATTTCATTTTTCAGCAGGATTTATCACCTACCCATACTACCAAATGTACCAAAGAACCATTATGGTGACCAGAATACTGGCCTTACTAGAGCCCAATGGAGTCTACGTGGTTCTGTCAGGAGGAAGATGAGGTACTAGACCCAACAATGAAGACAAGTTGAAAACAATATGGGATTCCTTAACACCTCAGCAGAATCAGAAGTTGATCACTTCCATGCAATGCTTGGAACTCGACCTAGTAGGTGTATATACTGTATGGTACAATCACATACTTTGAGGTTGGCCACCACTAAAACCAACAGTCAAACCAACCAATATACACCAATAAAAAACTTTTTTATTGGTTAGAATTATCTTAAACATTGGGGGGTTTGTTAGCAGTAATCCCTAATCATTAAAATAAACTGAAATAAATGCTTAAAATGTGTCACTTTCTTAAAAAACAACAACAACAACAACAAAACAAACAAAAACAACAATCAATTTTCATGTGTTGATGCTTCCCAGATAAAAGTTTTACCTCTGATCACCTCACCTGTTCTGATGCTTTCTTGTCGACATTAACAAACCCATGGGAACGACCAATTGGTTTGCACGCCGTAATTTTATTGTCATAGCACCTACCAGGAGATGTTTCAAAAAAGGCACATATTTACAACAATATTGAAGGAATGTGGGGGATATTTTGCAAATTTGACTTCTTTGAGCTATACATCATGTTATAATGTTATTCCCCTAATTAAAAACATATCCAGAGTATTACCTTAATTATTTCATGCATGTTTGAGGAATCCTTTAATCTCCCATAGCAACCATTTGGGGTTGCCTGAACACCTGCTCATATAACACACAGCCTCTTTACCCAAAGCTCAGTCCCCAGCCGAGCTTCCACACCCTCCCCCACACAGCTCCATTAGACTAGCCGTAGCAACAATTAGCAAACACTGGGTGGAACTGCACGTCTGCTGAGCTCATTATAAGAGCTATTTGTCAGTGAATCGATGGTAAAAGAACTTTGATAGTGGAGCTGATGACTTCCTGAAGGTAGAGTGTTGGAAAGAGCAGGATTTTCATGAAGAGACAGAGGCCCAATTTCAAGGCACTAAATTACGAATAAAAATTTCTTTTACGTCATATTTGATGTATTAAGCATTTTATAACAACTGAAGGTAACATAGTTACTTGAATGTGCTATTACATTATTGTATGTGGTTGGAAAATACATAATACTACTCTAAAAAGACATAGCCCAATTCCAAGGCATCAAATTGCCAAGTAATTTCGTTTTTAAGTTATGTTTGATGTGTACAACATTTTATAACAACTAAAGGTAACAAAGTTACTTGATTATGCTATGAAATGAAAAATACATAATATCCCCCAATTAATTTATGAAAGGGAAAAGGAAGAAACTGTTAGGAAGCAAGAATAGGAGCTTAAAATCAACCCCATAAGAATGGTATTAACAACATCATTTACCTTTGCCACGGTACAGGATTTTGGTTTATGCAATCATCTAAAATATGGTTAGGGTTACAGTCTGTAAAATGAACACAGAATGTAAAGAAATCAGAACTTTTCACTACCAACAAAAATGAGAACTGAATGAGCCAGAGGTACGAGAAAAACCTGACTAACAATTTGAATATCACTCAGACAAAAAAATAAGTTTTCCAACAGGAACCACTGAGCCAAGATGGATACATTAACAACTAAACTGATGTTCAAACTACAAAACCCCAGAATACTCACTGGCTCTGGTCGTAGGGAAGCAGAGTGTTAGGAGATAAAGAGTAATCCACTTCATGTTGGACTTTCTCAAACTGATACTGATCACCGATCGAGGCGCTGTGTTGCTCTGGTGGTTGAGGGTTGCTTGTTGCAGCAAACAGAGTTTCACATCTAGTTTGATCACATGCTGAGAGAGAGGTGGCAGAGAGGAGGAAGTAATTCATAGTAGTTGTGTCATTTGAGTGAACCAATAATGTAGATAGGCTTATGTTTATCGAGTTCTTTTTATTAACATAAAAACAAATCAAAACAAAACAGTGGTTTGCCAAGGAGCTCTGAGATTGATCAAATGAATTATCAGAGAAATAATACCATTTTAATTCTGATGAAATCCCCACACTTATGCAAATATTGCCAGAAGCAAGAGCCAAGTCATATTGGTGAAGAAATGCTGACAGAAGAAGCAAAACAAACACGGGTCAGAAAAAGAGTTTAAATTTAGTGGTTTTGCTTGTACTAAACAGGGAGTGAAAATACTTGAAATAAAAAAATATATTGAGTTGTACACTTTAATAGCTAATATTAAAGTGTAACTGAGGTTACCCAAGGTTTCACTAGGCTGCTAAGCTGTCAGGTTTTTGTGATGTAACAAAACCATAAATGTTGATAAAAATGATTCTGCCTTTAGTTTGGAATTTGTCTGGAAAACAAACACATTTGTTGGAGAGAAAAAATGTGAAAAATAAAAAGATGATTAATTTTTTAACATTTGTTGGTTTGGATAGCTTTTTTTACTCTTTGTGAATGAAGGTTTGGGCCCAGACAGTGAACTCTGTCTAAATAAACTCTATGGCTATTTAAAGATGTTCTTGTGAAGCTTTGTGAGAGTTTTAAGACTCTAGTTGTTTAAAGAACAATATATATTGACCACAAACTTTACAAGTTAGATGTCAGTTCCTAATCTACATAAAATTTCAAAAGTAATTTCATTATCATTGTTGAAATTGGCTGTAACTTAGGATATTAAAACATCCTGTGGCTTCTCAGAAAATATTGTCACCCTTAACATATTCTATGATCGCAGAGTGGAAAATGAGCATCAGCAGCTTCCTGTGGAGTCTGAAAAAAGTTCATGCCACCTCAGCTCAGACAAACACTTCCCCCAAACTGACCAGGGCTGCTAGACATTCCGTGGTAAGACGTCATCCCGTCTGATCGTATGGAAAGTGAATCATGATGTCCTCCGTTTGACGGGTTGAGAATCTGCGGATTCTCAAACCGGAGTGAAAGAAGTGCTTAGTATAAAATAAAGGTGTATAAAACAACATCAAAATTAGGGATGCACCGATTGCAGTTTTCTCATTACATATTTTTAAAACTCTTGACCTGCTGATTCTTATTTGACAATTAATTTTGTTTTGTCTGAAATGCTGCTAAATATAGAAATAAAGATGCTGTAATAACCCCACTGTTATTATTAACGGCAAATGCACAGACCTGACCTGGTGGGCCGGTCTGTCAGTCAAACCTCTCACTACAGAGCAGAAGAGGACAGTGGTTGAGTTTTAGATATTTGCTGAGCTAAATAAGATCAGGAATCGGCGTCAGTAAGTGGTGCACCCCTAGAGAAAATGAATCATACAATATCAGCAGCACACCTCCCCCGCACTGTGCCCGCTTGGACGTCTCAAAATTTTATATAGAAATGAGGAATTACCTCAAAGAAAACTAGTAAAAAAATGAAACCTTATCGACTCACTTTGTCTTTACTGTTTGTGCTCAACAATTTACTATTGGATTTAAAAGACAGCTGGATATTCTAGATTAATTCTTATTCCTTTTGGGGGGTGGAGCTCTTCATCTGTGAAGCAAAATGAAGCATATTTTTAAAAAGTTGCATTTTGAAATGCAACTATGAAAGATTCACCACCCTGACTACATAACACCACAATGAGAGTTGGTTGGAAGTTGTCTCTGTGGAGACTGCTTTTGATGAACGGCTTGAAGGCACAAGACAAACCCATGATCATCTATCGTCACATTCAAACCTAACCATACAGCGGTTTCGCAATCATCAGTCAGCTCTGCATGAATAGGTTTTGGACTGAAGGAGGAAGTGAAAGTATCTGGAGAAAACCCAGACACGCACAGAATGACATGCAAATGTCTGTTAGTCAGTGACACACACTATTTTTTTTTTATTTTAAACACAACATGGAAACTAAATGCAAAACAAGACAGGAGCTTCATTAATAATAATCACATTACAGGATCACACACGCACACACACACACACACACACACCCGCACGCACACACATACACAGACACACACATGTTTGTGTGGCTATCTTTGTGGGGACTTTTCATTTCTACAGCCTAAACCTTACCCTCATCTTAACCTCTAACCCTATCTGGTGGCTGAAATCTTTCAGAAACCCGGTATGAAAACATCCTAACTCAACACTATGGCTATTGGACACAGATATGAGTTTTTATAAATAGGCAGAAAGGATGTTAACTGCACATAACTAATCAACAGGATCCCAGCAGAAAAAAAACAACAAAACAAAAAGAAATCATATATATTTTTTAACATTTTACTTAGATTTTCAGAAAAAAATTCTAAAGTTAAAGGCATAACATATGTTTTGGGATATACTTTAAGATAATTTTAAATTCACCCAAAAAGGATAAAAACTAAATTCAACAATTTGCAAAGACTTGAAAACATTTTCATTCCAGTATCATGAGTGTGGATTATAAATGTGCAGTGCCTTGTCTAAATATTATTACCCATAAAAACTTTTCCATAATCATGGCGTAAAAAGTACACAAACTTCTACACATTTTATGGAACAGACCAACACAAAGTAGTGTAAAGAGGAACAAAAATATTACAAGTTTTATGAAAATGTTTTACAACTCAAAGTCTGAAAATGTAGCATGCATTTTCAGATGCACATTCACAAATACATTCCTTCCAGTCGGACTAAATTACAGCTCTGTGCAAAGAACATTGGGTAAAAATGTGCAAAACTGGTACATATGTGAAAAGAGTTGCAGTAGCAATTGCAATGAAAAGTTGTTTCACAAGGTGTCTTGATTCTTGAAAGCTGAGTACACACACCAAACTGAAGAGTTACGTGTTTGTGTGTATTTGAAAATAAGGAAGATAAATGAGCTAGAGCTTGTGGTTGTAATGTGGTAAAATGTGAAATGGTCATGTAATAGAAATACTTATTAACTTATCAGTACTACACGTTAAATAATTGTGCCTTTTGTTGCTGAACTCACACTGAAAAATAGGAAGAACTTCATTAATAATAGATTTTAATTTTCTTTTTTTACTTTTCTTACCTTCCTGCTCTCTGTGTGTGTGGTGTCGTTCACTTCCAGCCATGTTTGTCATGCTCTGAGTTGTTTTAAATTTTTAAATTATTTCTCCTACTGTAGACATGGGCAACTTTTGGTGCCCAAGTTCTTGTTTTAAGCGTTTCCTGTGTTTCTCCACTTATGAGCAGTGACTGAAAGAAATGGGCCTCTGTATACCTCAAGAAAACATTAAGTATTAAATTGCTAACATTTATTTTATAGAAACTTATAGAAGTGCTCCTAACTGTAAGGCTGTGTAAAAAAATTATCCAGTTGTGATAAAAAATAATTAATTTTAAGACATTTTTGCAGTTTTTTTTTTTTTTGCAGTTTTTTTTCCCCATCCATGCAGATTCATTTCTGTCAGAGGATCTACTGGGATCCATCCAGACCTAGAAGAAGAGATCTAATCCATTTTTGTGTCTGAAGACACCGCAGTGATCGAAGACACTTTCTGCTCCATTTCTTTCCTCCGCTGCTTCTTGGCCGAGAGACAGATCCACACAAAAATAAAGAAACCTTCACAAAGAGGAAAGCAAAAATTGGTAAGTCTGAATATGAACTGTTCTCAAACAAGAAAATCTTAGCCAATTCTCTTCCCTACACAAGATTATGATTCCCCCCCCGACAACTATGATCCTATTCCAGCATTTATTTTTGAACAGTGAGAAAGCTTGTCAGAATGATGTGACAGTTTCCTAAACAATTTACTTAACCGCTTCCCACTGCGGATTCATTTTGTTTCATTAAGCGATCTGATTGGACGCTGGAAAAGATGATTGTTGTGTTCAAGTTGTGCTAAAAGGAGTTAGCCTGTCAGCGAAGCTATTCTAGCCTGAAATAGCATCTCAATGCTAAACATGTAGCAGCAGCACAGATGTCCTTAATGCTAATGTCGGCCTCCACAGTTAAAATCTATAAAGAAGTTCTGATCAAGAGTTCCTGAAACACTTCAAATCTAAATGGTAGAATAGAACTTTGAACCAGTCTGAAGGTTAAATAACCTAAATAGATTAAAAACAATAAATATATTAGAAGTTGAGCTCATGTGTCTATTTGTTCAGTAATTTAGCAGAAAACTTGAAAATGTTGCTTAAATGTAATTCATTGCAAATAAATTAATCAGTTAACTTGCTTAAAGAAATTAATGGAGTCCCACCATTAACATTAACTTCAGCTAGTAGGCACAACAGAACCGGCCTGCTAATACTGATGAGTAGACTGTCAGGTAGAATCTGTAAAATATACTTAGCATACTCTGAATAGTAAAGCTAAAAGTAAATTCATTTAAATGTCTCTTTACTTGTCAACTACATCGGTAGGGACATTTAGTTTTAGCAGATTCTCTTTGAAAGCTGAAGGAGACCTATTGACTCAAACAGGAGCACAGAGGCGTCGCTGATGTTTACATTTTATTAACTTTTTGTAAGACACTAAGCAGTTGATGTTTTACATCACTTTTTTATTGTTTGGTTTGCTTTTGTTTTTATTTATCCTCTACCATCCCCCACTGTTACAGTTGGTGACCTAGGCGACCGCCTAAAAGGCCTACGTCAAGAGCCACCCCTGCTAACAAGCACAACACTCCGATAGATGCAACTGTTACCTTGTAGGGAGTTGAGGATGCAGAAAAGATAGAGCACTGTGTAGTTGACATAACCAGAACCCAGGAAGGCCAGACCCCAGGTGGTCCCCATCAGGCAGGTGAGGCCCAGCAGAGTCAGGCCGCTCTGGCAGGATGTGCTAAACCTCTGTGGAACTTCCTTTGACTTTCTGCTAGCACTGGCTTGAAGTTTTGAGTTAGTCTTTAACATTTTCTTCATCTTGCAGATGCTTGAGGCCACTGCCATCAGAATGCCAGAGTTAAAGATGAATATCAGGGTGAAATACACGAGATTGAGTGAGTAGAAGTAGGTGTCATCTGTGATCCAGCAGCTGTGAGACAGACGGGTAATAATAGGCAGTTAAGAGCAGCGGGTCTTTGAATGTAACAGGAAAAAGGAAGAAGATGGAACATTTTGCACTCACATTGTATCACTTCATAGATTGTGGAAGTGATACGTTGCCATTGGGATTTTTTAAAAACACATTGACTTCCCAGAAACTACTTTGTTGTTGTAAGAAAGATTAAGGAAACCACTGGGATAATGTTGACATTATCATCAGACAGGCTGACATCAATCTGTTAAAAATGTACATCTTATGGAGTTTTTACCGTGCCAGGTATATTAATGGAAAAAAAAAATAAATCAGCCATTATATGACATTTAGTACTGCTTTATATATTAAATTAGGATCCTTATTCACCTACAGCCAGTTAAAGTGTTGTCAGAATGTTGCATAGTCACAAATAATCACAACTAAACATAAATAGCAAAAAATAAAGAAAAAGCATAAATAAAATGTATAATAAAAGTAAAGTTATATTTTACTTACATGCTATTGGTTTGATTGGTGTCTGACATGGTCAACTCTGTAACTCCGTAAAACTGTTTAACGTTCTTCACACACAAAGATATTGACACAATTATTGCAGGAATCCCTGGAAAACAGAACATTGGGCATTCAGTTGTACTAACACAAACTCAGTGTTCACATGAACTCAGTATTAAACCTTGAATCATATCACTGCATGTTCTAAAATGAATCCCAAACTTCTCCCCAGGCCTTTTGCGGCCTGAATATGGGTAATATTGTACACGCCACATTCAGATCAAAAATGTCTGGTTAATTTAGTGTTTGTTGACAACAGAAATTGATGAACACCAACATTCAAATGGCCATGTCTTTTTTTTTTATGTATTAGAAAACTTAAAATCCACATTGTCAGAATCTATAAATATCTCAAATCGCCTCGCGGACAGACCTTCTCCTGGTTTTATCACATTTTTCAATGCATTTCTCCTTATTTGGCTGTGGAAAATTGAGCCACACAAAGACGACAGTGTGGCTTAATTCATTGTACCAATAAAGTACAATGAATTAAATATAACAAAGGGGAGTATGATACAAATAGTAGGACTCATCCTATAAACTGTTTTTGGATTAAGACTTGTTGTTTGATTGATGTACTAATTAGGAGGAGCTTCTGAAAACCAGAAAACCCTCAAAGCTTACCGAACTTTTTCACATTAAACTAAATATTTTAGATGAACAGACTCGGTCATCGCTGTTCAAAGTAAATCGGAAGGATCAGGCTGGTCACTGGATCATTTATCATGTTTGTGTGATATTGTCGTTTCATATAGTGAATAATTGCATCTACAATTACGTTCTGCTACATGTTTTTTCTGTCTACAACAGTAAAATATTTGTGATGATTGCTCCTGCTTCTCTGCCTCCCAGCTGCAACAGAGTCACTCTGAGCATTAAAAACCAGGAAAGACAGAGAGATGCTGATATTTTTATTAACTTTAATGATTTTTTTCAGCTTTATTTTTATTGTTCTGGTGCTCATGTTCAAGCAAACGCACATTGGGAGAAAAAAAATTGTGTTGTCTCTGATTTTTTTTCAATGTCCCCAAAAAGAAGATATTCTTCAAGTAAACCACATTTTGATTTGCCTTTCTGAAAACCTGAAGCTTTTGTCATTTGCTTTTTCCTGCCCTGCATTGAACCATAACACACCGATGAGACCCATTAGCGTGTCATAACACTCACCCCATCCGACAAGAGACAGTTTGAGCAGGTAGCATTTGTAGTAGGTGTTGAACACCTTTATCAGCAGCAGGTAGAGGTGCAGGGCCTCGATGGCCATCCAGGTGAAACAGCAGAGCAGTGAGTAATGCATGAGCGCAGCTATAAACTCACAGACCCAGTCCGGCTCCACTGTGGCCCCCCACTCAGTCAGCAGGAAGGTAGAGTTAAGGAGAAACAAGGCGCCGCTCAGAGACACGTGGATGGACATGGAAGTGTCCATTGTGTTGCTCCTGAAGGATGAAAAACAAGATCTGGTAAGAGTATGCGGTGATTGGACAGGTTATAAACAACAGACTTTTCAGCTTTTTAATAAAACACAGAATTTACTAAAGTGTCCTTGGAGTATAGTTGACATTTGTCAAACTCGTACAAACCCAAATCCCATCTGTAACGCGATCTACTCCAGAGTTTCCAAATTTTTCCGAGCCATGGCCCCAAAAACCCTTAGCTTCTGACTATGGAACCACTTTGCAAATCCATAAACAATGCTAATATAATGTACAGAAACATAAACCTTTAGATTTTTTTCTCACTTTTTATTCACTGTTCAATAATTATTACATTTGTTCAGCATAGGTGCTGCCTCAAACCTTCTGATTTTAGTTGGCAATGAGTTTTGTAGATAATATATTATGAATTCATCAATCCGATGTTCATATTATTATATCATACCTGACAATAACACTTTCTACCAGAAAAGGAATATCTCCTTTGGTTATAAGAAAATGTTATAAATATTATTATCAGTCATATATATGTCAAATTTAGTTTAATCTCCACAGTTCTTACAGACGGCTCCTTTTGGGTTTTTTCTTGTCAGAAACTTTTCCATTTCGCTATGCTAGCTTGTGGAGCAAAGCAGTTTGATAGATTTGATGATAAGCCAATTAGACAGATGAGAAGGCAGATAATTTCCTGAATTTCCCGTCTGTGGGACAAAAAGGCTATTTCTATCTTCTATCTCTGTCGTCAATAAGTTCCTGTAACTTGTAGCAGATTACAGTTTCTTTGAAAAAACACTGGTCTGATTAACAAGGCCAGACGTTGAGGAAATATTCATGGTAAAAACACCTTCACTGGTTTAACTAAGTCTTTGCCATTGACTACTTTGTCACAATTAATGTGAAAGAAAAAAAAAAAACAACAACAATCCATTGGACTGTCTGACTGAAAACCACATAAATACAAAGTAAAAAAGATGAGTTTCAGTAATTTAAATGTCTCTTTGGGCGCCACAGTTTTCTGCTAAGCTGTTTTCTATAATTTGGAATGAGTTTCTGTGAAAGCCAGATCACCTTTTGTTTGATACCAGATGTTGAAAGCAGAGTGACTTTCACTGGTGTTTAGGTGTTGCAAAGATGGATTAAACAGGACGTGGACAGATGCTTTGAAATGAAACTGGTGCACAAGCAGTGAACAAAAGCCGAGGTTTCACTTCTGGGTTCATGATTTCCACAGAAAAAAAATGTCCCTGTTCACTATGAAGTTACAATGCAAGTGAAAAGAAACAAAACAAAGAAAATACGGTCCTTCATTCAATAGACTGAAGTGGATTTCTCCTAAATGTAATTCTGAGCTGGGAAACAAAAACAGAGGAGATGGAGAAACAAAATAAAGGGTGAGAATATGATGAGACTGACCAGAAAACCAGAAAACATTTGTTTTCTGGTCAACATTTTGGAAATAGAATGTGAGCATTCTATTTCCAAATGTTCACAAATCAAGGTCTAATTAGAGCTACTTTCTTTTTCTCCAGAAAATAAAGTGACTTAGCAGCACTTTAGAATGTGTTTCTAGCAGGAGGAAATGAGCTCATAACCTCATTATTGAAAGTGTTTCCTTCATTAGTTGAGCTAATCTCTTTGCACAACTCCATCCACTGTATCTTTCTGATTGCACAGTCGCTTACTTTCCCATCAAGAGCAACCCGCTGTAGTTGCCGTGGTGACATTTGGGGACTTCTTGAAACATCTTTCAATCTGCCCTCAGGGTGACCTGTCATGGTGTAAATTCATCTGGGCGTCTTGCTGCTCTGAACGCCCTTCACTTGCAGATTATAGTACAGATTGTTAAGTTTCTCTTTTTTTTTCTTGGTATTTTTATTTCTTTATCATGTTGAATATATCATTTGTAACCAGGTTTTCACTGGTGCTTCAGAACATTTCATTCTTCATAGTTGTACAGAAAAGTTCATATTTGGTTTCCTAGCTGTACACTGCCCTGGTTCTATGGCTCCATCCTGCCACCAAACACATGACTTTGGTCTAACGTGTAACATTAAACTTTAAGCGTTTCTTCATGTACGTTTAGAAGAAGATGATTGGAACTCCAACACTATAGTCTGGTACTTTAAAAATTTGTTTTTTTAATTTTATTTTTTAGTTTTAGATGGGTTCCTTTTTTAATTACTGACTGTTTTACCCTGTAGTTGGACGTCATCATCACTTTTGGATGAATATTTCTCCAGCCAGACTATTCAGTCTAATTAGACGCAATGGGTTGCTTTTGACTTTTAATTTATCACCACATGTATTGTAGTAAGAAAAACTTAATTTGTTTTATTGAACTATGCATAACATGTTAAAAACATGTTCAGTATTTATAAGATGCTGAGATTTTTTTTTAAAGGTGGATGCTTACCTGTTGAACACATATACAGCGAGAGACGAAGCGCTGAAGAAAAGAGAAATTCCACAGCCTATGTAACTGATGTATGACAGTAATTTCCAGTGGGCTTCATCTATTGGCATACGTATCTATAAAACAGTAAAATAAAATGGTAAAAATACCAACAGGGATTCTGAATCTTACTTGTTTACTTTCAGAAACATTTGGAAACAAATTAGAAGTGCAAATCACCATAATTTCTCTCATCTCATTAATGAAATCAAGATACTCTTTTATTCTAATTTATTATAGTTTTATTAAAATTATTGTGAAATAACCACTGATTATGAGCAAAGGGAACTTTGTCAAATGAAGAGCTCCTTGTTACCAGAAGGACAGCAAAGGGTGTTGCATGGCTGCACTTGCAGGTAACCTGATCTTGGTCGATCTCAGTTTCACATCCGTCTTGTTTCCAGGCAAAATCTTGAAACAACATTCAGTGTTTTAGTTACTGGTATAGAAAATACGGCACTTTTCTAATCAAGACATTTTAATTTACTTATCAAACTTTGTGTTTAAAAATTAAGACATTCTCTAGTATATTTAGTCTAAAAAATTGCTTCAATACGTTAAAATCTACTACATGAATTAATTGAAATTAATGGATTAAAGCCTCTGACCTTTACACAAAGTAACCGTTACAGTCCCACCTTGAAGCTCTGACAAAGATCTAAACAAGTTGAATGAAATGTTAATTCTACTATTAATTCTTTAAGAGTGATGAAAAACTTCTAGTTCCATAGATAGATTATTTTACATATAAAAATAAATTTTTCCCATTTTATAAGTGAAATAATCTGCCAATGGTAGTTTTTGTCTCCCTAGTTTTTCACCACTTTTAAGGATTTATTAATGTAAAACTGGCTTCTATTTCTTGCTGAAAAGTTACTTGTAAGTTAGTTCTGTCTTATTTAATGTACACGAAGACATTTTGACTAGAAACTAAACTAGAAATACTTGGTAAGATTCAATATTTTTGCAGTCTAATAAAAAAGCTCAGATCTAAATTGATTGTTTTCTGTCTATTTTAGCCAAAGTTCAGCTTAAGTTTTTTAGATACTCAGGATTACCACCGTCTATAAGTGGTTATTGCTAAAGATTATTCTTTTACTAATCAACCAGTAGCTGTTGTGGTTTTTAGAATGTATCTGGATACTTGCTTGCCAAATTTGGTCAAATCGTTTACACTCCTACCTTTGACATCATCAAAGTAGCGACACAGTAACTGGGAATCATTCTGTGAAAACACAAACAATGCAGAGTCACCTTCTCTCACATTTTCTTGACTCGGTGAATGTGAGCCAAGCGTCTTACTGTTTCTGGTTTCACAACCCTGAAAATCATTTTGATTGGTGGCTTGAGATTCTGGAGGTGAGACTCGCCTGACTCCTCTATCCTGAGAACCATGGAGCAGATCTCCTCCTTGTCAAACTAGTAGGGAGACAAAACAGGAAGAAGGAGGAGAAGCTCAGCACTGTGACACTCTGCGCACAGCGTTTATTTGTTGCAGAAAACTGTTCGAAGAAAGTGTTCAATAAAAATCAGACGGGACGGGTCAAACCTGGAAGTGGCTGTGGTCCATGTAGCTGACCAGGCCGATAACTCGCTCCTCTGGTGGCATGTTTTTCAGTGCGTTCACTGGGATCCAAACCTCAGGGACAAATGAGCCGTTGTTGGGCCATAACTGGTAATAATAAAAACACAAAATAATGTCAAGTCACTTTAAAATAGATACACATATTTATTTTTTTTATAAACTAAAAGAAGCCGACTTAAAAAAAAAAAAAAAAAACTTATTAAAATGTATTTTTATGGCAGACAGAAGCAAAAGGGATGTAGCAAAAGTACAACTTCCTGTTCCATTACACCATAATATTTCATAATCACCCCATAGCATAAAAAACACCAAACAAAATAAACATATCCTTAGTTCAACCTCTGTAAAACAGATGTAAAAACATCTGATTGTCAGTGTTTCTCAACCTCTCACTATCTTCCTCTTTCTCTTCTGACTTCACCACCTGCAGATAAACTTTCATTTCTCACATTCCTCTACATAACCCACAAATCTGAGGTGTTCCCGGCACCCCAGGAATGCCTCATTGTTGTGCAGAAGTGTTGGATGTACTTATATTTCTGTCTCTAGGGAAGCAATAAATAGAAATTGTCTGTCAGACATGTCTGACTCTACTTGAAAACATGAATGTAGCAACGCCAGATAGAAACAACAATTTCTAAACTACAGCAGCCACATCCTGCACATTCTCATTCCAAGGTATTATTTTTATTATTCATATGCAATCCGGTTTGTAGGTTTTACTGTATTTGCTCACACTCTCTGGGGGTCTTTTTTCTAAATAAAAATAATTTTCACTCCCTTTCCTTGATTTTATCTTGGTAATCTGCTTTGGCATTTTTGGGAAAAGACATGACTATTTTCTGTTTCCTAGTCCCGGCTGTTTAATCACCTAACACGACAAAATGTTTCTTTACTGAAAACCTAAAAAGTCCTGAATGTGTGTCTACTCTTAATACTGCCAGTGATTAGGTTGATAGGCTAACTACCTATACTGTATTTTTTCTGAAGAGTTTTAGGATGATATAAAGGTGAAAGTATCACAGGTGATAGACTAGTTTAAGAAGAACTACTTTTGATCAAAATTGTGAATGTTAGAGTGAAGTGAAAGCTCAGAGCTTCTCCCACTTCTCAAATCACTGTATGTATCTCAGAAGGTCTGAAGTCTTTAAGCACAGAGACTATCAAAAGAATCAAAAATGTATATCTTAACTGTCATGTAAAAAGAGTTATCATCATCTCACTGAAGCTTTCTGTGGCATTGTGGGAAGGTGAACATCAACTGAGCGGAAAAAAGGCCAACAAGTGTGAGGCAAACAGAACCAAGGGAGTCATCCATGTTTCCAGGGTTCCAGACCCATCAAAGGATCTTTATATTTGCCTGCTTCAACACTCGGGATTTAACTTACTGAATCATAAGTGGTCTTCTGCAGGTTAATAGAATTGAGGATATAAATTTAGGACTATGGTGCCATTGTACAACAACATAGCAACCATGACGTCAGAGATAAGTACCAGAGCAATGGAAAACATGCAAATCATAGACACTTCAGGCCATAACATAAGTTTTCTGTGTTTACTTTGTTATCTGTTGTGCTGTAAAACTCCAGCAGGTGACCAGAGAACCTTCTGTATACTAAGGCTGTTTTCACACCTGACAGTCGATTGTTTGAAAGGCCTCAGGGAAAATCCGTCAGAATCACTAATGCAAAACTCTCCAGCATTTCATTCACCCAGGGTGACTTTCATCATGACTTTTATTAAATTGAAGCATGAGTAAATTTGCTACAAAAAACCCCCAAACAAACAGAAAATAGGCTTGTTAGTACTTGGAGAGGTACCGTATGCATGCAGTATTTCTCAAAGTGTTCGGTGGTATGGAGAAATATGATAATGTACTTCCTCTGCAGATTACACCATGACTACACCTTTCATACCTCAACATATTTACAAATGTTGTACCTGAGGAGCTTCCAATGGGATCATGTCCTCTGAAACGTTGAGGACTGTGTCATTGATTTTGAAAACTTTCACAGACAAGTACTTCAGGTTGTAGGTCTTGGAGCTGCCACCCTCAAGGTCAGTCGTATTCATAATTTTATGAATTATTTGCTTCTCCAGTCTATAGAAGGGACAAAACAAAACATGTCTGCTTTATAGAAACAAGCAATGATTGAAAAGTCACAAATACAGTGCCTTGCATGCACCCCTCTGTCAGGTGTAGGTTTTGGGGATTTATGTGACAGAATAACATGGCGCAGCGCATACAAACAGATGTCCAGTCTGTTTTCTATTAGAGCTCAAAGTCAGAAATTTTTATGGACATTTTTCAAGTGTTAGCACAGATTTTACATTTGGTCTGGGCTATTTTACTGCTGGAATAAAGCTTGATTTAAATCCCCATGAAATGATGCTGCCACTACCATGTTTCACAGTAGGGAATGGTGTGTTCTGTTCAGTACACACACAGTCAATTTAGGAGACTACAAGGAAGTCAGTGTTTTAACGGCGATGCTTTAGTGGCTACTCTGCTTACCAAGAAAATAAATAAATAAAAAATAGAAAAGAAAAGTAAACAAAAGACTGGCACTTACATTACATACACCTTCTTAATTTCATAACTGGTTCTGAAGAGATTCGGACATGAATCCTTTATGTACAGGAGTGCCTTCATTTTCTTCTGGGCGTCGTTGATTTCTTTCAATCTGTGAATAAGTGGCAGGATGGAGTCTTCCCTGCAGTGGGCGAGGTAGCAGACGGTGTCTGACAGGAAAGACAGATCAAACAGAAAACACTATAAAAAATTATATGCATTCTACACAGTTTGGGCTGGTGAAATTGCAGAGAAGGGTAAAAGTTTCAATATAAATCAATTATTTACCAAGACTGATGCAAATTAGCATGCAGGTGCAAACAGAGTCTTTTGCACAGGAGCTGTGCACACATTATGAACAAGCTCTTTACGTCGGGTTAAACTGAAAAACAAGTAACACATTTCCCAAGAAAGATTCTCCTACTTACTTCCATGTATGGTATACACAGTGATGTTACTTTCATTTGCCACTGAACAGTTTACGCAGCCATATGATCCATTGAACCACGTGTCATTGGTGGGTATGCACCAAAAGAAACAGTCTTCATTGTTCTCACATGAAGCACCTTCACGATTCCACTTCTCAGTCAGGCTTCCAGAAGGCACAGTGATGTTTAAATTGTACTCAGAAATGTTGATACACACTGAGGACAGAAGGCAAAACAAACTCATTTATTGTATATAGACAGCACAAAAAAAAAATACTTTTTTTTACTCTGTTACTGTTGTTGCACTTCTGGAGAAACTGAGTTCTCAGATCCTTTTTTTCTAAACAAGTAATGAAAAGAAATAATAATCTGGCACTTGTACCTTCATCAGCCCTCGACTGGTGGAGCAGCAGCAAAATCAGAACTGGGATCATGGTTTATGCTCTGTGTGTATGGAATAAAAACATACACAAGAAAGGTAAAGTAAAGGAACATTTTCCTTTACTTAACAAATTTATTTAAAATTCTTACTATATAGATCTCTCTCTCCAAATATATAGCCTGGCCAAAAAAACTGTGAGTGTGCTTGTGTTTGTAAAGTTTCTTCATATGAACCTCCAGTCTGTCGTGGCACATGGTCAAACCTCCAGGAGGTTTCTTCCTGTTAAAGGTTTTTTTTTTTTCTTCTCCACTGTTGCTACATGCATGCGTGATATTAGGGATTTTCATTTCATACAACTGTTACATGTCATTTGAAAGTTGTTCTTTTATTGTATAACTTTTCGGACTAGAAGTAAAGCCAACATTTCAAAGTGGCCTCGTAAAAGTCCTGATCTGAAAAGATTAGGGTCACATTAAGAAGGTCAAAGATAAATAGTAAATACCAGTGAAAACATACACACTGGTTAACAATTCTAAGATTTGATTACTGCAATGAAGAGAAAAGAAAATCTTATTGAATAAATTAAACATTTGAGTATGATAAATCAAACATTGCAGAGCAAAATGCTAGAAACTGGCAATATGACTTAATGTTTTATTTGACACAATGCAGGGTAACACTTTATTTGAAGGGGGGGTGAATAAGACTGTCATGACACTGTCATAAACATGACATATCACATGTCATGAACATGAATAAGCCTTCATGAATATTTATGACTGTTGTCATAAATACAAAGTTGACATTATTCAAAATGTCTTTGTTATGACAACTTGACATTAACCAGGAAATCATTACTGT
>NW_006800058.1:1127292-1166777 GCF_000485575.1 Poecilia formosa | reverse complement strand
ACAGTAATGATTTCCTGGTTAATGTCAAGTTGTCATAACAAAGACATTTTGAATAATGTCAACTTTGTATTTATGACAACAGTCATAAATATTCATGAAGGCTTATTCATGTTCATGACATGTGATATGTCATGTTTATGACAGTGTCATGACAGTCTTTTTCCCCCCCCCTTCAAATAAAGTGTTACACAATGCAGTATCAACTATCTCTTTTTACTTTTAAGATGTTTTATGCATTCATAGAAATCCAACAGAGTAAAAAAGCTTACCTCAGCCTTCAGATGCCAGAACTGCTTTTTTCTCAAGTTAACAGAATGAAGGGAAGACGAGGCTGACACAAGATGAAACGTTCCAATAAGGCGTTCAAAGATGCTGCTGTGCATCTTTGAGCACAGCAGCATCTGTTTTATGCAAATAATTTTTATGGTGCCACCTGAGCTCCATGAATGAGTAACGTTTGCAGTGCAGCTCTGTGCTAATATTAACAGGAACATGATCCAACATGATGACATCATGTGAAAATGACCAGTTTGAATCTAAAGGGTTTTTCTTTCACACTGACTGCAGGTGCAGCAGTTTGTAGAACGAGGCCATCGCTGAAAACATCATGAATTAATGTAGACATAGAGAAGATTCAGATTCTTAACAATGAAAAAAACCCAGGTTTTACACTGAAACTTTATATTTAAATGCTTCGTGTAATTAACTAATAATAAATATCTTTAGCTTTAAATATTTTGCTAGCAACCTAAATGTTTAGTTCGCAAGTAAGCTAAATACTTGACTTGCTTGTGGAATACTTACTTAGCAGGCTAACTAATTGGTTCAGAGCAAAATATTTAATTTGGAAAATAATTATTTAGTTTGAAAATTGCTTGTTTTGTTTGGAAATAAAATGTTTAATTTGGAAAATAAATATTTAATTTGTAACTAAATTTCTGGTTAAGCTACATATTGAATTTAGAACTAAATAGTTTGTAAACTAAATATTTAGCTCAGACTTATGTTTAGTTTGGAACTAAATATTTAGTTTGCAAACTGAATATTTAGCTCAAAACTATAAAAATTTTTTAATGTATGAACAACTATGGTGAAAAAAAATGACTAAAAAATTGACCTCCACTGATTTTCTCTGTGTGATATGATAGAGCAAACTAAATATTGGTTGATAGCAAAAATATTCTGTGGTTCGCAGACAAACCAGAGTGCTGCTCTGATTCTGAATTGAGCAAGCTTCACATAAAATCTTTTAGCTCATAATGTCAGTTAGTTCAGTAATTAACCCCTATCCTCTCCCACAGGTATAAAACTGTACATCAGATTTGTTGCACTGTACACACTAAAGTCCAAAGACCTGCTGCAGAACTGATAATACTTTATTTAAAAGTGTGAACATTTTTACACACCTGTGGTCTATATTGTCTTTATGCTTAAGACAGTTTTCTACGACTAAAGTCTAAAATGTAACAGCCTTTTAAGAGATAAGTCTGTAAATCTTGTAAAGACTATAACTACATCAGATATATTCAAAAACCTAAAGTACTAATAATTACATGCCATCATTTACAAAAAAAAAAAAAAAAAGAATAACTGGAGGAATATTTGCCTACAGTATGCAGGTATGAAATGAACTACAGACGGTCTTTTATGTAAAACTTTAAACTCATTGCCTTCATTTTCCAAAAGAAATGTTTATTTACTACAAAATCATCTTTTTAATGCAGTTTTACAACTGCATCATATGTAACATTCATCCATGTTACATATGAATATGTAACATTCACCTGGATTGCAATAATGTAGATGTTTGTTCCTCATATTGATCACAAAGCTTCCGGTTTTTCACTTGGTCTGTTATGCTGTTACAATGAAGAGTGTTTATGTAGGATTTGCATAAGATAAATTCTACAACCTGTGTAATGGTATATGAAGTTTTCCTTTGGTAATAATAGGTTTCTTTTTTCAAAGAGAGAAATCCATGGCAGGACTTACCACAAACTTAAAAAGAAAATGTAATATCAGTTAGGAGTAGTCACTATGAAGAAGGCTTACTTTCTATTGTGCAATATGTTACATTAAAGGGGAAATATTTAGTGTTTTCTAGCCATATAACAATTTTATAGCAAGTAACCATGTTGCCTTCAGTTGTTATGAAAATGCTGTACATGTCTATATGACTTAAAAGAAATTTGACTTTGTAATTTGACACTTTGAAATTAGCTCCTCTATTAACCCTTAAACAACATTTTTACCAGTTATTTGATCATATAATGAGATTAGCAGATGCACAGTTCCACCAGGCTTTTGCTAATTGCTGCTGGCTAGTCTGAAGGAGCTGAGTGGGGGAGTCCAAAGGAGGGCTGCTCTGTGAGGCGGAAGCTTGGAAACTGCAGCTATGAGGAGAAGCTTCGTCCTCGAAGGCGGAGCTAGGTCCCTCCAAGTGTTTTGCACAGCTGAGGGGTTGCCATGGAGACTAAAGGATTTCTCAAACATGCATGAAAGAATCAAAGAAACACTCCACGTATGTTTTTGATGAAGGAATAACATTATAACATGATCTAAAGCTAAAAAAAAAACAAAAAAAAAACAACAAAGTAAATTTTACATAACACTGTCACTTTAAAAACAAGATCTGAAGTAGCATTAGAGTGAAAATCCCCCAAACATATGACCGTCCTATGGGTTCAGGTTTTGGAGCTGTGACTCTGTATGTCAGTGCTTGGCATGGTAGCTGAGTCTTTGGCGTTTTTCAGAGTCAACACAAAGTAAAAGAAGATGAAGAAACCTAGAAAAACACAAAGGAGAGAGAAAATAAGCTCAGATTGTCCACAGAGAGCAGGAGGTGAAGCTCAAAGGTCACTGAGAAACCACCGAATTGTGTCAGAATTAACAGGCAAAAATGAACTATAGTGCAGTCAAAATACAGTAAAGCTAATGAGTGTTTCCATAAACTCTAGAGGGTTACAGTACATGTGCTTGTTCACTTTGGAACACTTATCATACAAAAGAACCAGAATGGGCGTTAGCTTCCTGCTTCTGAAGGGCAATTTCAAGAATAAAAAAATTAATAATAACCAAGTATTTGGATGTGATTTTATATTATGCCCACTGTGACCCATGACCTCAAAAAAGATGATCTGTTATCTTGACTTATGGGCTAATTCATACTGTAAATGTATTTGCTGGAATGTCCCAGCAGTAAAGAGATCAGGTTTTACCATACTGACCTTGAAGACAGTTCACAATGCAGAATATGTAGAGGACAGGAGTGTTCACTTGGCCCAGTGAGAAGAAGATCAGGCCCCAGGTCAGACCAAGCAGAACAATGAGAACCAGCAGCGTGCAAATTTTATTCTTGGCTGCATTTCGTTCACTCTGTCTGCGCTGATTAACCAAACATGAACAGAGAGAGAGAAAAAACACAGTAGTTTTAAGTTAATGCAAAAAAATAGAAGAGATCCTAACGTATGAACCTGTAACTTTGTGCTAGATTGGTACTGAGGGAATCATCTTGGGTCTCTGAGTTGGATAATCTGGTTTAAAACAGGAACCAATGAGAGGCCACCATTCCAAATCCACCTAGATGATTGGTCACATTTATACTTCACACCTCCTCTGGATATTTTTTATTAAGATTGCCCTTTCTGATTACAAAACACCAACTACAAACAGGAGATTTAAGACTAAAACTGTTCAAGGAGTTTATTTAACAGACAGTCTGCTCCACCATGCCACACCTCTTTTGGTAGCAGTTTTCTGTTTATCACAAGTACAACGCTGAAATTCAACCCAACTTTCAAGATTTCCCTTCAAATACATTTACATGTCAACAAGCTGTGATTGTTCAGACTTGGGAGTGAAAATGGAAATTGCTTTGGATCCATGATGTGTGGTTGAACCTGTATCACATTTCACTGCCTCAATCATCTCCATCTATAAATTCAGTTTTTTATCAAGGCCAACACGCATAAAAATGTATTTGTGTATGGACTAGGCCGTAGGCTTATTGAATGTTGCCTCTGTCAGCAGTACAGGGCAACACAATAACTTCAAAATAAGAGTTTCGGCAGAACCTTGAGCTTACCATACCTTTAGGGAACATAATTATTTACATCGTACTTCATCAGACAACGTCACATGTTGATAACAGTTGGATAACAACTTTCACTGGCAACACCTATAAGGCATAGCCAATCTGTTGGTTGTACATGCAATGTAGCTACGTGACAATTACCTGTTTGTGAAAGTACAGCCCCATGAACCATTTGATTACCACTCCAAGCATGATCACATTAAAGATGAACACCAAGATGAACATTCCCACCGTGGTCACCATCTTCACATTGTCATCGGTTATATAGCAGCTAGACAAAAAGGCAGCAAAGAAAGTTTTTTTTTTTCTTTCAGTTTTTCATATACAAAATAAAAATGCAGACTGTAATCACATCTATTGAGGAGACTGAAAGTGTACCAAAAAAAACAACCCAAGTTCTGAGTTTAAGGAAAACATCAAGTTGAGTTAGGGTTGAGTTAGTTGGTTTCACTCACTGATTGTGTTGAAACGTGCAAACACAACAGAGCCAAAAAGTAGCTGCAAAGCAGTTAGCATGTGTTTTTCTTACACTTCAGTAGTATTGGACGAGTCCACAGAGGTACGACCGTATGTGTCTTTGTTTATGATCACCACCACTGACACAATGACCGCTGGAAGACCTGAAACACAACAACTGGTACCTTAACTTAAGGCTGCAGACATTAAGTTTCAAATTCAGACGATGCCACTCACCCCATCCCACCACGCTGAGTTTCAGCAGGTATCGCCTCACATAGACGTTGAAGACTTTGACCAGAAGAAGGTAGAGGTGGAAGCCCTCCAAGGCCATCCAGGTGAAAGAGGCCAGCAGGGAGTAGTGAAGAAGAAGAGCCACGTAACGACAAAGCGCGGTGGAGGACGATGCTGCTGCCGCCTGGCTGGGGAGGAAGTGAACGTTGAGGAGGATCAGAGCGACTGCCAGGCTGATGTGGATCTTCTTGGAATCGTCTCCTCTGAGTTTTCTGTCAGACACAGAAAACGAGAACAGCTGAACAGATTTCATAGCTATACTGAGTTGTAAGGATACAAATGATTGCTAAATTGAGGGTCTTTACCATCTACAGAGAACAAATGAATCGATGGACAACACTAATAATACCACACCTCACCGAGCAGGTATTCATGAAACAATAACTGACAAAAAGACTGGAGGCTGTTCAATGAAGGCAGTACCTGTTTATGATGAAGAGACCAACAGTGATGACCAGAGCAAACAGAGAGATACCACAGCCAATGTAGGTGATGTAGAACAAGATCTCAGCATCTTTGGGGGAGAGGTCTGCAGACACCTGCGGAAAAAAAGAAATACTCTGTCGTTCAGCTGTTGACCATTTTATGTGGTATGTATGATACGTATACTTACTTATACTTGTCTAGCAACCCAGAAGTCCAGAGGATACTTACTTGCTTACACTTATTTAGCAACACAGAACAGGGATTAGAACTTGGAACCCAGAAAAACTACCTTAGCAACTACTTTTTAGACTCCTACTCTCTCAACCCAGAAAAGGAATTAGACCAGAGAACACTTACTGATACTTATCTACCAACCCTGAATAGGAGTATCTAGTTTATTTAAACATTATTATCTTTTTTCTTCTTTTAGTCTTTCTTATGGTTTGTTATTTTGTTTGTATTTCCTTTTAAATCCTGTAAAGCACTTTGTACTGCCTTGCTGCTGAAAATGTGCTATATAAATAAAATTACCTTTACCTTTACCTTTACCTTTTACCTTTTACGTGCACTCTAACATTTTTAGCTGACATAAACTTCACAAAGTGGTCACAGAAATCATTGGCATTAAAATACAGGATTTTATTTCAATATTTTTATAGTTTGAATTTCTAACATTCCAGTCAGAATTTGCATTGCTACCTTTGTCTGTCATAAGGAGGTATTCATTTAAATTACATAGTATTTATGAAAACATTACATCAAAGAACCCAAATAACAA
Source organism: Poecilia formosa (assembly GCF_000485575.1). NCBI lineage: Eukaryota > Metazoa > Chordata > Actinopteri > Cyprinodontiformes > Poeciliidae > Poecilia > Poecilia formosa. Next base: position 1,160,730 of record NW_006800058.1, on the reverse strand, counting down.
TTAAAAAAAAACATAATATAAGCTTTACATGGATAAACTCTAAACACCTCTGGTTTTAGTTCTGAATAATTTCAACCTATCTTTTTTTAGTTTTATTTTTGTTTTATCATATAAGTACTGCATAAGAAATGATGATCAACCGCTCCTCTGGACTCATCCAGATAAAATCATCTAGGTTTGCATAATTAAATTGAAATGTATTTTTAAAAAACAACAGCATGAATCAGACGTCTGTGCAAGGAAACAATGGTACCATTATGTTTATGTTTATCATTTACTGAGGCATCTCTTCCTCTTCCTGCTTTCAAGTCCTGTTAACAGTCACTCAATTGATGTGAAATAGCTCCCCTTACTGGTATATTGGAGTATGTGCAATTCTTTATATATATAAAAAATCTTAACTCCACTCAATAGTTCACATTTTTCAGATAGAATGGTTTGTTGAAGATGAATAAATAAATATATGTATTCACAATGGCATGCAATCAATCAAGTTCATTTGTGTAGCAAATTTCAGCAACATGGCAGCTCAAAGAGCTTTACATCATGGAAACACAAGAATAAGAAAACATCATACAGTCACCACGCTCAGAAACCAGTAACTCTACATTTTGTTAGATGAAGTCATAAAAATCATCAATACAAATTATATGTTTTGGTCAATGTTTCATTTATTATGGTTCAAAAGCTTCTTTAAACATCTGGCCTTATTTAAAGAAACACAGTGTTTTGGATGTTTTGCAGTTTTCTAGAAGTTTATTCCAGATTTGTGGTGCATAGAAGCTGAATGCTGCTTCTCCTTATTTGGTTCTGGTTCTGGGGATGCAGAGCAGAATCAGAACCAGAAGACCTGAGAGGTTCTGGAAGGTTGAAACAACAGCAGCAGATCTTTAATGTTCAGTGATTTATAAACTAACAACAGTATTTTAAAGTCAGTAAATAATCACACACATTCCACAATATTAAAATATTCTAAAGCTCTGAATTTAGGGTTTCATTGTCTGTTGGCCATAATCATTGAAATAGTAAAAAAAAAAAAAAAATCATGAAATATATCCCTCAATGTGCAATGAATATATAAAATATCTAAGAATATATGTCTGAAATGAGTCAAAAACTAAATTCTGATTTTGGAGCTGAAAAACTTATAGCCCCAAGTGATGTTAAGGATTTTATGGCAAAAGGTCATAAAGTCATTGTTACTATATCAGTGAGAGGAGCAATACTGCTCCTGTCTCCTCTCTGTTGAACTTCTGTCAAACGACGCCTTTGTTAAGACAAAGAGGTGGGATGATGGCACAACGGTTCAACTTGAACTGTTGTGGTCGACACAACTTTTGTTCATGAAATAAAAAACAAAACAAAAAGTGTTTCCTACCAGGAGCACACCAAAGTATGTGAGATGGTCACAGGAACAGGTGATGTACGTCTGGTTGTATTCCACCATTTCACAGCCCTGTGTGCTAACATCTGAGAGAGAGAAACCTGTCATACAGACCACATCAGGACATCAGAACTGAACCGAGCGATGACTGGTGGCTACTCACAACCAGATGTCGTATTTAGGAACACACACTCGGGTCTCAGGGATTCCTAAAACAACATTATTTCTGCTTTAGATGGTATTATTATCTTCTTTCCTGCAACATATTGCCACATAACTTGCAGCTTTGTGATAAGGGCAGGGGAATAAAATCAGTTACGTTTATGGCTGATGCAATGCTCATAGTGATGTTGATGCGTTGCTTGAGTCCGGCGACATTCCTGCCGACGCTGATGCCGACGAGCCTGTTATCACACAGGTTCTGCAAGTCTGGCAGGGAATTCTGCAAAATAAAATCAACTTTTGTTTTAAAATGTTATTGTCAAAAAATAAAGATGTACCATGTGTCATTTTGCATCATTTGCAGGTGAAATTTGTAATTGTTGGGGTTTAATCAGAATTCTGCTAACGGTTACCAGAGATAGATTCTGTCTGTATCAACAGATTATTATGATGTGAAAACTTAGTCTAGGATATAATTTGAAATAAAATGACACGTCTCCCTTCCCCCCAAGCAAATGCACACCGACTTCCTGAATGTCAAACCACATCCCTACACCCAAACCACTAAAAAAAGAAGAAACAAATTTCAACCTGAGCTCAACATTTTTTCTTGAGGGTACATGAACAGAAACACACATGATTTCAACTGATGGCTGATTAACAGGGTTTTGCTGAATTACAATCATCTGAATGGAGTAATTCAGATGATTTACTCCATCTGAATGGAGTAAATCCATTCTGATGGACCTTGTTTAGGTAAACCATGTTTAGGTGAACCTAAACCATGTTCACATGGTTTAGGTGAACATCTAAACCATGTAGGTCAGTGAAACACCAGGTTAGTTTGACACAATGCAGTGTGAAAGCATAACACAGCAGCTGAAAATATAGCAAATGCTGCAATTTTAGCCGCCAGTTTTTTGGTGAAAACACCATAAATGTAAAAGTGCTATTATGCATGCTTTGTCAGTGACATAAAAGATGAGTCTCACATTGCCTGGCATCTGGATCATGCAGAATACAATGCTACTGTTCAGTCCAGTAAGCAGCTCTGCCGGCAGCTGAACTCTCACCGCTCTGTTGGACACATCTACGTCTGATGTCGCCTGCAACCAGAAGCAGAAACAACAAGAGAAACACTGAAGGTGCCATGCCGCTGTCTGTGAATCTGTCCATTAAGAACATACACACAGATATGTTTACCTGAGTGCTGTTGGCATATATCTCAATACTCCTGGAGTCGTTAGGCGGCTTATGTAAGAGAGCCACTAAACACGGAACAGAAATGTTTGTGGTCTGGTTCACCTCCGTTTCCTCCAGAATGCTTTCAAGTATTTGAGTTGCCCTGGTTGAAAAGAAAGAAAGGATATGAAGATCGACAGCTCAGAGATACACTATCTGATCCACACACACCCACTGACTCTGTTCATGATAAAGAATGAAAATACTTACTTGAAAATGTTCCACTCCGTTATCCCTTGGCTGTACCTTTTCATGCAGCATTCAGTTTTCGCAACTGTAAAGTTGATCATTGGAAAATGCATGAAATGAAGTGTGGACATAAATAGCCACAGATAACAAATGACCCAGTCAAAGTAATCATTTGGAACAATTTGATGTTGCAAATGAAGCAACCTACCTGATCGATCTTTAAACTCGTTGCAGTCATTCCAACAATCAGTGGGTTTACAGTTTACTTGGGTCACACTATCCATGGTATAAAATCCCACCAACAGGACGAGCCAGAACATCTTTCTGTCAAAAACACAGATGTTCTGGTTTAAATCAAGAGCTTGTGTGCTGGACGGAGAGGCAATGAGCAGGTTCTGTCCGAAATACACAGAGAAACAGAAAACCTTGAACAAAATCCACATGTGTTGAGTTTCATTCCCAAGTTGTAAAATTCATCCTTAGATTTCTCCTTAAAGGTTGAACTAAAAACTGAATGCAAAAGATCCAAATTTGATGATGCACATTTTTGGACTTAAGTATTAGTCTCATTTCTGCTGAAAAAACAAAAACAAAAACAAAAAACAAAAACAAAAAAACATAAACCAACAAAGACTTTATTTTTTCTGTTGGAAATTAGCAATCAGGATTCCCATATGTTTCCAATTTTAGGATTCTGTGCTTTCAGAAGTTCAAATTTTTAGATGTGTCTGTTTCTTTTCTTATTTTTTTTTAAATAACATTCTGGGTATTTTAGTACAAACCACAAGTTGGGTTTTATAAGTGTGCTCCACTATTCATCAATGCTAAAGTCAGCTTCTGGATTGTCAGGTTAGTAAAGGACTATTCCACTGAACAAAGCCCAGTTTGAACCTTTTTATCACTGTAAAACATGAACTGCATCGTATTTAATTTCTGCTTTGTGAAATTAGTCTTTGTGCCACAAGATTTCTGTTATATGCCATAGTAAAAGCAAAACTTTAAAATCATAGAAAAACAAGAGAGCAATTAATTTTTTAGTCAATAATATCTTAGTACTGATTAAAAAAAACCTAGTTCCTCTCGCAAATTATTTCACCTTTAACAAGACATTTTGCCCATGTTCTGAGTGACATAATCTGCCGGTGGAACCAGAGCTTTTTAAAATCACTATTATTGATATTATTATTAATACTTTTCAGCTATATTTTGCTGAAAAGTTCCATCTAAGCCAGCTTTGTCTCATGTCAAGTATACTAAGATATTTGCACTCAAAACTACAGTAAAAATACTTTGTAGTATTTTTCATTTTTTGCAGTGAAGTCCAGTATTTTTGCTGCCGCCTGCCCTTCACATAACATTTATCCATTGAGTCGTGTCAGAATGCCACCCACCTATATAATAATTTTAATTTCTTCTCCAAATCCAGATGGCGGACTGCGCTGCTGACTTTACACTGATGGCCTCATAATCTGAACTTCAACTGTTCTGTTTAACAAGTAATCCATTATAACATTTTATTTAGAAGCAGCAGAAAGAGTAAAATGAGCCCAATGTTTAACTTTCAAATGAAGATGCAAATGCATGCACTGCACTAGGTCAAACAGGTCTGCAAATTTCAGAGAGAATCTGTCTGTGACACTCAGTCTGCTGACAGATGTGGCTCAGTTCCACAAAACGTGCTCAAAGTCAAACTGCAAGAAAAGCCTCTGATTTTTCTTTTTTTCCTTCATTTAGCCAGTTAAACCACCACTAAAATCTTTCATTTTAAACCTGGGCAGAAATCTGCAACACACAACAACCTGATTACACAAACACACAACATATTAAAACATACGCCCAAGTTTAAAATAAATTACAAAATAATTTAAAAACAATGACACTGGTTGATAGAATCACACTGAATGTTATTTAGAACCGCTCAAAATAAGTCCAATGAAATAAGATCCGACATCCTGAGTTCAGACTGGAGCTGATTCCATGCAGTGGGAGCCGTCACACTTGAACACTTGATTCCCTCTTTCTGTTGGAAAACATGGAACATGCAAGAGGAAAATGTTGCAGGAGTGCAAATAACGGGCAGTAACAGATCGATGTAGGAGTAGAGTTTTATAAATCAGGACCATCAGGTGATTGTTTCTCAGTACGCTTAGAGGACGCAGCACAATGATACACAGTATCCGAGGACCGAAGACATTTGCTCAATGCAGTCATATATAAGGCATCTCCATAATCCAGGAGTGGTAAGAATGTTGCTGAGACCAATTTTCTTCTAGCTTTGAGAGAGAAACAGGATCCATTATGATAATAAAAAAAATCTTTATCTTCAGTGTTAATAACAAATCTGCTATGTGCTTTTTAAAAGAAAGCTGCTTATCTACAATAAAGCCAAGATAGTCATAATTATTGACAAACTCAATTTGTGCCCCTAAAGCAGTGGTAAGCAACAGATGGATCTCTGATAGTTTTTGAGAGTGCAACAAAAAAGAGAAAAAAAAACCCTGTTGCTTTCGTCTTATCCACATTCAACACCAGCTTTAACACCCTGCAGACAAAATGGTGACAGAGTAGTTGTTCCATTACTCAAACTGATTTGTTGTGAAGCTTGTAAAGCCTGATGAAAGTTGTCCTGGAACCATTTCAACCACATAAAGCAATTTCTTTCTTTTTTTTTTTTTTGAAACCAAGTTTGAGGTTCAACAAGAATCTTGCTGGTAGGAAATGTTTTAGTTCCGTCCAGAGTCCAATTTCTTGCTGAAGGTCTTCAGACATTTATAGCAGAAATGTCTGACTCATTAAAGGGGTAGCTTTATGTAAAATCAACGTTTTTTGAGCTTCACGTCATGTTATAACCAACATATCAGACGGAGGTTACAGACCTGTCATGATGCCGATCCAACAAATTTTCTCTTTTATAACACTAAGAACCATCAGCTCAGTCCCCAACACCATGAGTTGTTAACATTAACAGCAGTTTCTGGCACAGAGAAAAGCAAAAGCCACAGTCTGTGACCAGCTCTTGAATGCTGGGAATTTACCATATTGGAAAGGTGTTCACTGGAAATCTGCTTTTTCCAGCTGTGAGATCTGTTCATCTGCTGCTGCTACCAAAAACAAGACCCCTCAACCAATCAGGAAATACACCCGCTGTGACAGGGAAGCCAAGAGTCCATTCAAATGACTAAACATGTTATAGATTTACAGAGAGATAAAATGTAATATTACCCACACTGCTGTGGTGGTTCATTGTACTCTACAGCACCAATGGATTTAGAAATATTAGTCTTTCTCAGAATGAAGGAGAGGCTTTCTGTTCTCCACACAGAGCAAGATGTTTACAGTTAGCAACGCAAACTATGCTAATCAATATTAGAAATTTTTTAAAATCTCACTTATTGAAAAAACCTCTTCAGTGTTTTGATGTCACTGTTTGGATTAAAATATGTAGCAGAATCAATGACCAAGGTGGTAAAAATAGAATTTTGGAAATGGTTTCTGAATAAATATCAGCAAGTCGAGGTTTATTTTAACAAAGAAAACACACACACACACACACACACACACACACACACACACACACACACACACACACACACACACACACACACACAGATCTTGGTCAAGTGTAAACCTGTTTGATTATTCTGTCTTCAATAAGCTCCATCACTTTTCTTAACACCACCAGCTAGATCTCCTAAACTTACAATTCAAAATGTTTTTGAGCTTCTCTGCTAAAAGTAAGAGAAACATCTCAAAATAGTTTCATGGCCTTCCAACAGAAATAACTGCAAGTTTTCTCACTTCAAATTAAAGCCTCTGCATCGCTGCAGACCTTTCCTGTGCAGATTAATAAACAACAAGCACAGCTCAGGTCAGATTTCTGCATCGCCACAACCAGAAGCGCCCTTGAAGCTGAACATTAAAAAACATGATAGACTTACCTCTGCATGTCGCTGAGATATTGTTATAGTTTTTATGTGAAACGATACCAGAGCGCAACCAATGTGACAGCAGGAAGCAGAGCAGAAGGTAGGCGGAATTAACACTTCTGTAGGAAGTTGTTTGGGGAAAAAAACTGAAACCCCCAGAAACATTTAAATGAGTGACAAAGATAAAACCAAAATGTGACATTATGTTCCAGATAATTTGTGTACAGATCCAGGAAGAGTTCTCTCTGTATAAATGATCTGCCTTTCATTTGATTAGCAATCTTTGCTAATCAAATGTGCAAATTTCATGTACAAATGATTTTATTCTTGTTTGTACAACACAGTGGAGACACATTTCTATGGAGAGCCATTTCAGCCAAAATTAGGTGAATAAATAAGTAAATAAATAATTGGCTTTTTTATTCCTATTTATTTATTTATTCCCAAGGAAAACAGAAAGTATAAATGAATAAGGAAAATAAGGAAATGGATAAAAAGATAGACCGCAATAAATGCGGGAATAAATAAATAAAATAATTGAATGTATAAATGAATAAATGTAAATAGGAATAACGAAGCCAATTACTGATTTATTTTTCTTTTCTTTTATTTATTTTGGCTGAAATGGGTCTCCATATTTTACTGAGTCTCTGAAGCCAAAACACTTTGAGTCAAGTGACAAGAGGCAGTTATTCAATGATGATTTTTATAATTGTCGAGAAATACAGATGCATGCACATTACATCAATATACAGCATAAAGAAAATAATCATTGTAAACAATTCACCATGGATTTCAATCATAAGAGATGCTGAAGATTCAAATATTCTAAAAATGACACACTGTCAGTTAAATGAATGGCACAGTTAATAGGCAAAGGCAATAAGCAAATTAATAACCTTCATTACATCCATATGCTTAAAAGCCTAAAAGGAGTAAAAAGCATAAAAAAAATGGAATTACAGTGAAAAATCAACTGAGGATGGATAAACACTCTCTCAAGCGTCATTGTATTTGAAAAGTTTAAGGACAGTGTTTCAAAACTGCAGGAAAACATCAAGACTTGAATTAATCTTCATGTGTAAATCTTCAAAACTCGCAGTGATGGAAAAAAAATCTCACTCCTTCATGATTTGTTATTTTTTGATGGTCAAACAAATGTAAACATTAGCCAAATATAACACAAGTAAACACAAAATGAACTGTTGAAATGAAAGTGCTTATTATGAAGGGGAAATATTCACAGCAGCCTGACCCGGTGTGTGAACAGGAGCTGCTGCCTGTAACTAGCTGAGTCATCCTTAAAAGGAACATTAAATATCTGCGGTCATCACAGTGTTGTGGAGGATCCAGACAATATCATCACTGTTATAATTATTCTAAGTATGATTTTTAAACTTTGAAAATCTGATATTTTATGCAGACATTTGTTTTGTTTATAAAATTCTTGATTGTTACTCCACCTTTAAGAAAGTTTTCTCTTTTGAGATGAGATAACATGATCAGAGTTACAAGGGCGACCTCTAGAGGTGAGTGCAGCATCCAAAAATGTGACTGCTTTTCATAAAACTGCCTTCTCTTGTGACACGAGAAGGCAGAAACCAGTCAATAAACAATAAATCAACTAATTGCACTATCAATTAAAAGGGGCTCAATAATTTTCATTCTGGTGATTAGTATTTTTTGAAGGGTGATTTTGTTTACAGACACATAACAATCCATTTTATTTATGGTTTCGTTTGTGTGTGGTTTTTATTTCCATTTTGTTTATTGTTGTGGTTGTTGTGTTTTATTATTATATAATTAAAATATCTTCCAGTTCTTGTCTTACTTACAAAAGTTACTGGTCTCTGAGAGCCAACTTGCTTTATTATACCATTATCAACATATCCGTTGAAAATGGTCTCAAAACAATGATTTTATCATTTATCGCGATAATTATTGGGACAAGTTATTGTTGACAGGCCTGGTCATTGGAATTAGTTTGCCAAACATGTTCTAGTTACAAAACATATGGCAAAAAAAATATGCCTATTAAATAAGAAGATCAGAACTCATTATTGATCAAGGCAAATCATTTGTTTCATGAATTGTCTGTTAGTTTGTGGTTTGGTTTGCTTGGTTTTAGCTGAGATCTGAATAATTACATATCAGACATGTTCAGACAGTTTAGTAAAATCTGGCTGAACATAAACTGGCTTTTTATAATCTGTCAAATCAGACAAAACTGAACCTGACCTGGGACTGCAGGTGGAAATTAGCATTCTTTGCTTTAGCCTGGTACCATGCATCTGTTCTTTCAAAGAGTTAATGAAATGTCTTACACTGTCCCTGTGTCAACAACAACAACAAAAAACAATATAAAGACAAGTTTAGATGGGTTTTGTCAACTTGGAGAAAGTATTTAATCGTGCCCCTTGGGGTTTCCTGAGAGCGTTACTTCATGACTATCGAGTACCGGCCCCCTTCATATGTTCTTTAGATCCCTGTGTCAGATATAGGTCTGTAATTTGGACTTGGTGTTGAGAGGATCTGTTTCATTGGTCCTAACAATCACTCCATCTTGGAATAAGCAGAAGAGAATGGATGGATGGAAGAAACTTTTTGATTGAAATGTTGCATTTTGTGTTTATGTGTTACATTTGTCTGATGTGTAGATCTGTTTGATGTTCTGAAACATTTCCTTAAGGCAAACAAAAGACCAATGAATCACTGCTGAATGTCTCTCTGAGTAAGATCCCGTTGGAGATCAGGAGCTTTCAACCTGCGTTGCAGGGCTCGGAGTGGCAGATTGGTTTCCTGAATTCTTCAAATGCAACATAAAGTAAATGAAGATGAAGAAACCTGCAAAACAAAATGAGTAAAAATATGTTCAGATACAAAATAGTTACTGCATTAAATACTTTTTTACTCTGAAAATGCCTCACCTACAAATCCATGTTATTCACTCGCATATAAAAGTTATACACACAGAGTGTCATACAGTCATTGAAGATTATTTTATTGGAAGTTCAATGCTATGTGCTGCTATGTGTTGGCCTTAACAGAGCAAAGCCATTGTAATAACAAGTTCAAACCTTGCAGAGAGTTCAGGATGCAGAAGGCATAGAGGCCCGGAGCAGGAAGCTGGCCCAAAGAGAAGAAGATCAGCCCCCAGGACAGGCCCAGCAGAACCATGAGGACCAGCAGGGTCACGATTTCTTTCCGGGCCACACGGCGCTCTCTCTGTCCATGCTGGTTGACCGAACGTTGAACAAACAAATGTAGCTGGTTATTATACTCAGTCAAAAGATGAGAATCAATCGATCAATTGATCGATCGGTCGGTCCGTTGGTCCGTCCGTCCGTCCTTTGGTCGGTCCATCCGTCTATATATTTATTCCTGGCTAAAATGGTTCGATGCAGAGTCACCAGACCATCCCAAGTTGCTGGGTTTATAGTTGGCATATTGAACTGGGCAAAAGACGGCCCATAAAAAAAAAACATCCCCACTGTACTGAACCTCATTGAAAGCCTCATAGTTATTCCACCAGATATTGATTTCTGAACCTTTTCTGAGTTAAAACTTTAGTATTGTTGTTTCTACATGAATATGAATTCTTTGCATTATTTGAGGTCTGAAAGCACTGCATCTTTTTCATTATTTTGACCATTTCTCATTTTCTGCAAATAAATACTAAAATTTTTGCTTGGAATTTTGGAGACATGTTATTAGTTCATAGAATAAAAGAACAATGTTCACTTTACTCAAGCATATGCTTGAGTAAAGTGAACCTTTACTCAAGGTATGCCTATAAAAAGTACAATCAGAGAAACCAATCATTTTGCAGTGGTCTCAATTTTTTCCAGAGCTGTATATACTGTACATAAAGTTAGCAACCAGTGTACAGTATAGGGTATATACTGTATATTTTATGGCAAAAGCTTCTGATAATTGTTAGTTTTTTGCCACCTAGCTTGTTGCATAATATCAGCTAATGTGGTTAATATATTGAGAAGGGTACTTCTCATATTGATCATGTTTCACATGATATTGTGTCATGTAGTGTAGTGCTCTGGTCTTGGTCCTGGCTTGGTCTTAGGTTAGCTGGTATTGACTACACTGCCCTCTGCTGTAACTGCATCAGAACACAGCAGGATGGCACATCTCACTGCAGACAAATTGTTGAGTACACATTGATAGGAGCCTCCCTTGTGCTGGTATTTAAAAAATATATATAAATTCTGCTGTTATGTAACAATTACCTGTTTGGTAAAGTGGGTGCTCACAAACCATTTGATTGTCACTCCAAACATGATCACATTAAAGAGGAACATGATGCTGAACAGCCCCAGGGTGGTCCCCAGCTTCACTCTTTCATCGGTTATATAGCATCTACACAGACAAGAAGCACAGTCACAGAAGAAATTAAATTCTACATCAAGTGGATGGAAAAAATGTAGTAATATGTTTACAGACAAAATGCATTTCTTAAATTAAAGAACGCACAAAGGTACATGGAAATCATTTTTCAAACAACAAATTTAGTGCTGGACTAGATTTTACTGCACAGGTTCAGTCGTTTACTTTACATTTCAGTTTCATTGGGTCTAGATAACATCACAGGGGTACGGCCATACAAGTTCTTGTCGATGATCACCACCACTGACACAATCACAGCTGGAAGACCTGAAACACAACAACTGGTACCTTAACTGAAGGCTGCAGACATTAAGTTTCAAATTCAGACAATGCCACTCACCCCATCCCACCACGCTGAGTTTCAGCAGGTATCGTCTCACATAGACATTGAAGACTTTGACCAGAAGAAGGTAGAGGTGGAAGCCCTCCAAGGCCATCCAGGTGAAAGAGGCCAGCAGGGAGTAGTGAAGAAGAAGAGCCACATAGAGACAAAGCTCAGTGGAGGACGACGCTGCTGCCGCCTGACTGGAGAGGAAGTGAACGTTGAGGAGGATCAGAGCGACTGCCAGGCTGATGTGGATCTTCTTGGAATCGTCTCCTCTGAGTTTTCTGTCAGACACAGAGCACATTCTCAGAAAGAGAGAAATTCTGAATCAGTTTCCTACTCATAGTGTTTGGTCACATAAAGTGGAGGATGATGATGAAGAAGAAGATTTTTAACAATACATTTATTAACAATTATCTTACAAAAAAATACAGACTTTACACAATTAGATACACAAACAGAAAAAACAAAAAAGACTCACAAAACAACAACAAAAAAAATATTTACATCAGCAGCTTGTTAAATACTAATTATTTTCCTTCAGAAACGTTGCACAATACATTCTTGAAACCCCACAATTGCAAGAAGCTATTTAAATCACCAGTGGCTCTGTGGAAGCAAAATTCCAACCTTAACCTGGCCTTGACATTACATTTCCACAGAGCCACGGCATCAAGCTGAGGTCCATCCTGCAACTTGTCACGTCGTGTTTTATAAATAGACATTTTTGCTTCTGCAATTAAATAATTTAAAAGGCGGGATTTAAAACTCGTGGCTCGACTGTAAGGCATACAATATAAGAAAATAGATTAAGTAAAAACCACACTAAAAAGGCTAAAAAATCTAGCTAAATAATCCATAAAAACGTGAAAAACATTCTCGGACAAACTGCAAAACGGACACTCATTTAGGACTGATTACCGATAAAAACGAGTTCGATGCAATGGCGCCGTGAAGGATTCTCCATTGTAGGTCACCAGTCCTCTTTTTTATTGGAGGCTTGTATAAAGTCTTCCACTGTGGTTTCAGTCCTCTATTTCAGACACACCTTGGCCTTCCGTTAAGAGTCCTTCTGTTCACGATTTTAACACAGCATTTGTACAGTGCCTTTGGACTAGCTTTACATAATCTATTTCTGGTACGTCACTCTGCAGCAGGGGCCCACTGTCCTTCTTGAAACCTGGATCTAGGACCACGTCCGGAAACGGGTCCTTCGGGTCAGGCAGGCACTCTTTTGTTGCTTGTAGCTGCAGGAGCCACCTCTCCTCAGCCGTCAGTTGCTCTTTCAGTCGCTCCAGGAAGCGCTTTACTAGTTTGGCGGACCTGACTCCGAGCAGCAGGACAACCTCCAGGACGCCAGAGAACTCTGGACCGGCTACCTGCACTAGACGCTGCAGGATCACCGTCCCGGACCTGGACAGTGCCTCAGACAGTCCAGGCACGCTGCTGTCACTGACGTTCAGTTTTGCTCTGCACACTAGTGGTTCTTCTAAAAGCCAATGCAGAGAATTACATGTTTTTGCTCTTTTCAATTTAAAAAGAGCACAGGATTTAAAAACATCCTGATAAAAACAAGGCAACCCTTTCAACTTTAAGAAACTAAAATCTGTTAAAAACAGAGCAGCATCCAGCCCCAAAAAATTAACACGTCTAAGGATGCAATTGGCCACATCTGTCCACACAGGAGAACCTGTTAAATATTTCTGTAAAAACTGTAAACGAAAAGTAGCTGTTCTACTGGCCAGGTGAACAAGGCCCTGGCCCCCCTCCTGTCTCGATAAAACCTACACAGACTGCGGCATCCAGTGTAGACCAGTCCAAAAGAAGTCGACCATTTCTGACTGTATTTTCACTAGTAGACCAGGTGGTGGGTCTAGGATAGAAAGCTTGTGCCACAGCTGTGATGCTACAAGGTTGTTTAGGACCAGCACTCTACCTCGATATGACATTTGAGAGTGCAGCCATTTCCATTTTGACAGTTCATTTTTTATTTTTTGCTCAACATTTTCCCAGTTTTTGCTTACAACATCTTTGCTGCCTAAAAAAACACCAAGATACTTAAAACCATCTATTTTCTAGATAAGACCTCGAGGGAGAACTGGGAGCCCAACAGAAGCCAGGGCCTCGCTCTTTCCCCAGTTCACCCTCGCAGCAGACACTGCAGAGAACTTCTCTGTGATCTTGGTTAAAATGTTGACATCTTGTTGATCTTTTATAAAAACAATTACATCATCAGCGTAGGCAGATAAAACCATATTGTTACTAAAACCAGGTAAAACCAGACCATAAACACTCGAGCGTAATTTCTGGAGGAGGGGTTCCAGGGAGAGTGCGTAGAGCATCCCCAAGAGCGCGCAGCCCTGTTGAACGCCTCTACACACCCTAAAAGGAGCACACAGGCTACCGTTGATCTTCAGCACACTCTCAATGTCACTGTACAGAACCTGGCAATAAGACCCTCACTGAACCCAAACCCCCTCATGGTTTTCCAGAAGAAGCTGTGTTCAACGCGGTCAAATGCCTTTTCTTGATCTAGTGAAATCAAGCCAGTTTGTAAACCCAATGAACTGGAGACCTTCAAAACATTCCGAATCAGGTAGATGTTATCTACCATGGACCTGCTGGAGACGCAATAGGTCTAATCCCAGGGGATGACCTGCTCCATAGCTTTCCCCAGCCTAGTGGCCAGGGCCTTGGAGAGGATTTTGTAGTCCGTGCAGAGGAGGAACACAGGGCGCCAGTTCTTGATGTCCTGCAGGTTGCCCTTTTTGGGCAGCAGGGTGATGACCGCCTTGCGCCAGGACAAGGGGAGTGAACCAGTGGACAGACTTTCATTGTACACGTCGAGCAGGTCTGTGGCCAGAATGTCCCAGTAGGCCTTGTAGAACTCCACCGTGAGCCCGTCAACGCCCGGGGACTTCTGGCCCTGCATACTGAGGAGGAATATGTGGAGTTCTTGAAGCCCCAGGGGGCGCTCCAGCTTGGAGTTGGTCACCTCGGAGACCTGGGGTAGTTCATTGCAGAACTCCCTGAACAGTTCCTCGTTCTCTTTGTATTCACTTTGGAACAGAGAACGGTAAAATTCCACAGCCCTCCTCCTGATCTCACCTGGTTCACTCAGTTGGCGCCCCGTGTCCGACAGCAAAGAGTGGATCAGCTTCCTCTGCCCGTGCTTCCTCTCCAAGCTGAAAAAGAAGCTAGAGGGAGCATCCATCTCCGTGATGTTCTGGACCCGGGACCTGACCAATGCGCCTTGGACTTTGTGGTAACACTTTATTTGAAGGGGTGTGCATAAGACTAACATGATACTGCCAACTTTGCATGATTTTGTAAATTTTTATAATTTAATGCAAAGTTGGCACTTTCAATGGACTTTTAATGCAACTTTTAGAGCAACTTTGCATTAAAAATGTCATTATTTACCGAATGACACTTCATGACAACTGTCATAAACATTCATAAAGACTTCTTTATGTTCATGACAGGTGTTATGTCATGTTTATGACAGTGTCATGTCAGTCTTATGCACACCCTTAAAATAAAGTCTTACTGACTTTGTTTTCCAGCAGGTTTGCTAAAGTTAGCCTTTTTGATTTGAGAGCTTCAATATGCTCTCGATTTCCTGTGGATTCACTAAGTTGTTCTAATTCCACAATATTCATCTCCAGATCTCTGATAGATCTGGTAATGTCACGGGTGACATTCAGAGTGTGCTGCTGACTCAGCACACTCTGAGTCAGTGTGTGCTGAGTTATCTGTACTTTTCCATAGTCCCACCACTGTTTAAGATAAGTAAAATAAGACTTTCTTTGTCTAAAACCAGTCCAAAAATAACGTAAAATCTCTTTAAAACCCTGATCATAAGTTAAAGCAGAGTTAAAGTGCCAGAAAGCGCTTCTAGGTACAATGTTTCAAATAAAAACACTACCTAAAAGCAACGAGTGATCTGTAAAAGCCACTAGTAAAATCTGGCATGTTTAAACATGTTAAAATGGTGTTTAAAACAATAAAAACAATCAAGACGAGCTAAAGAGATTCTGTTTTCTTTAATAATGTGGGACCATATGTACTGCCTGGAGCCTGCATGCATCCTCCTCCATACATCCACCAGGCCTTGAGACGAGACCAGCTGCCGCAGAGCATGTTGGGCTGCTGGATGCGGCTCTGCATGGTTACGGTCTAAAAACTCATTTTCAGTGCAATTAAAATTCTCACCTATAAAAACATAATCCTCAGACCCACAATTACCCAACCATTCCCTAATTTTCTAAAAAAAAAAACGCTTTTTCTCTGCATTGGTGATAGGAGCATAAATATTAATAAAAACTATACTAAAATGATCAAGCTTTGTCTTGACTAAAAGACACCTCTCCTGAGTAACATGTTCAATTTCTATAGAGTTTGGGATGAAAGCTCTTGAGAAAATGAAACCCACCCCTGCACTCTGGGAGGTGCCGTGACTTAAAATGACCTCCCCCCTCCACACTCTACCCTAGTCTGTCTCTATTAAATTATCGAATGTAATGGTAAAAGCGTCTCCTTTCAGCGCTGAAAGTTAATAAAATAAGTAAAGTCTGAATGCTTTTCTTGGCTGATTTTATGCTCTGTGTGTCAATACAAATTATGATTCATCGATTAGGATTTTCATTCTCAATAGAACATTTGACAATGTTACTTTGGTTACAAGCAATGTTAGCAGCGACACCTGTAAACCCAAGCCGTTCATTGAAACACCCACCTCCACCAACTTTTGAGCTTGCTCAATCTTCTCGACAAACAATACTACAGCTCCATTCATACGAGCCGCAGACCTTATGGACCCATGTCCGACCACCTCTCCTACCGCCAAACAAACTTCCTCCACACTGCACGGAGAACCAGCGCCCACCGTGACGCCGTTCTTCCATGACAGCGTGGAGAAAGCCCCACCACCAGACACCATGGCGTCGTCAGGCGCCGGCCAGCTAGGCACACTTGACGGCCACACCCGAACCCAACAAAAACCCCTTACAACGTGACAAACTAACACAAAATCACAATTAACACAAAATCACAATTAAACAAGTAACATAAATACCCAGTGAAAAAATAGTAAGAAAAACCAAAGATATAAAACATACAAACACTCGCTTTCTCGCACTTCTTCCGCTCTCCACTCACCCTCCTCTCACACAAAGAAGAAGAAGAAGAAGCGATGACTAAAATAGAATTTCTATCGTGATCGAAGTAAATGGAAAGTAAAACAATAAATAACTGGTTGTATGAAATGACATCTGCAACAAGTCAAAAAGGGGAAAGGAAATGTCTGATCAGATAAAGAATAAAGTGATGTGAATGCTGGTCAGAATGTAACCTATCATTTAGGAACACTGTACCTTTTTGTGATGAAGAACAAAACAGTGATGATGAGAGCAAGCAGAGAGATACCACAGCCGATGTAAGTGATGTAGAACAAGATCTCAGTGTCTTTGGGTGAGAGCTCTGCAGACACCTGAGGAGAAAAAAAAGATACTATTACATTCATTTACAGCATTTTTGGTCTTTAGGCATAAGTCTGCTTCCTGACAACATAAACTTAATCCAGTGCTTTATTATCTTCATTTTTTTTCTTTACAGCTTTTAAAACTGTAAGAAATGCATTTGAAGTCATTGACTCAAGTAATAGCATTTAACTGGTTTATGCTCTTGGTAACAATACCACAATGTTTCAATCAAAATAAATTGCTTTAAAAAACCCACAGAATTAAAATGTAAATATTTGCGTCTTTGATAGACCTAGATTTTTTTTCTGTTCAGAGCTAACTTTCTTCATGCAGTGGTAACTTACATCATGAGACTAGCAAACAAATATGAATGTTGTCAAAGATCTCTGTTTTGGGTGTTTTCTATTATATGAATCAAACCACTTTTGATTAACAACAATACAAACCAATTAACAATGTACATTTTTTAATATCTACCACACTATAATGAAACAAATTAATCATTACTGATTAACTTTTAATAAACTGAGAAATTGTGACATACATATAGTTAGTCAGATATATTTGTCCTCCATCTTCATGCTATTGAACTAGACAGGAAGTATCTTGTCTGGCTAAATGGCAGACAAGATGGTGCCACATTCTGGCATCTTTGGGTATGTGCAGCTTTCTCCTGAGAGGAAATTTGCTTTGTTAAACAAAACTTTTGGTGAGTTCAGGCCTTTAATTTACAATGTGCTTTTAGTTTTGGATCAGTCTGTTTTTGAATTGGGGAACTGAATAATAATAATAATAATAATAATAATAATAATAGTTGATCTGATTTTTTAAGTTGAAACATGATGAACTTACAGTGTGAAAAGTCTTAACACTGTCTCAGTGTAAGGATTTGTTTTTTTTCTGTGTACAGTATTAATTTAGGTTTCTGTGTCTATTGAGTCTCCGTGTTGTCCTGTCTACCCCTTGGTTATTCCCAGCTGTGTCTCATTTCCCTGATTACCCTCTGTGTATTTAATAACACCTGTGTTCCTTGTTCCTTGTCGGGCCCTTGTCTAGTTGTCGCGTCTTGGCGTCTTGTCCACCGTCAAGTTTGTCGTCTAGTGCGCAGTCTATGTGATTATTACCAGTTGCTACCAGTTCTGAGCCTTAGCCTTCCGCTCATCTGTGCTGCCTGGATTATTGTACTGAAGCATCTTTAAATTCATAATTTCCCATCACTACCTGGGTCCGCTGCGTCTTCCTCACCACCTCATCACCACATATCATGACACTTGAAGAAAAAAGCTGGCGTTACATCATTGAACACATATGCTTTTTGTCTGATTGATAATCTTTTCCACATTTATTAAAGTGCAATTCAATCTGTGTATGAGGAAATTATTATGGATGTGTGTATATATTAGATATTTGGAGTTTGGTGAATGGGATTGTCCCTGTAAACAGGCACGTGCAGAGAGGGGGGACTTGGGGTGCTTGAGCACCTGCCCCTTTTGCTCCTTGCCCCCAAGTGCCCTTTTGGTCAATTTTTTTTTTTTTTTTTTTGGTATTATTATTTCCTAAGCCCTCTTCTGACACATAATAACGTACTAAAATAATTTGTTTTTTGTTGGGGTGTTTTTGTACAACATAATAAGCCCTCCGGTCACGTTGTTACCTTTGACCTTTTGCCCGTGACGCATGACGCAGTTGCCTCTCGCAACTAAGGCGGCTAACTGGAGTTCTTAAACCCAGTCTGGGTTCTTAAACCCAGTCTGGGTTTAAGAACCCTTACAGTACTGAGTCAGCACTCTTAAACCTTGTGCAAGAGAGGACTGAGGCAAACGTACGAGGACTGAGGCAAATGATACAAGTGATGCAGGTGTGGGGTCGGTTGGACCCCAATTGTAAACACAAGGGTTAAATGTTTTAAATGATATATTCTTAGCAACAGATTGTGGTCACCGTGGTTTTTTTTTTTTTTTGGTTCTGTTGAACCGATCAACTGCCTTCTGGACCATCAGATCTGAACCATCAGAGTCTCTGTTCTGGCCAGGAGAATTGGGCTAGAATACACGGGAAAGCTTTGGAGTGGTTCAGGTCAGTCCATGTTGGATCTGCTGAGTCTTCTCCAGACCTCTCATGTGTGGAGTACCTCAACGATCTATTCCTGGACCTCTTCTCTTTTCACTCTACATGGGCATTGCTTTCCATTTTTATGCTGATGGTACCAGGGGCGCAGTAAAGGGGGGAGAAGTGATGACAATTCTAGGGGCCCTGATCAACAGGGGGCCCTCCACAATTTAATTATTTATTTTTAATTCATAGAAATAAAAAAAAAAAAAAATCAGGGCCCTGTCAATTACAAAATTAATCATATTGCATTTTCAAAGATTGTTTATAGCAGTGAAAATTTAACGTTCCCACTCCCACATCATAAAAAACTTGTTCATATTTGCCCTGAACCCCCCTATCTGCGTTAAATGGTTTGTTCCTGCTTAGAGGGCTTCAGAGTGACGCTGTTAGCAGCAGTCAGTGGAAGACACAAACAATTGTGGCAGTTACTATGTTGCTAAGAAAAGTTATAAAATCAGGTTTTCAAAAAAAAAAGAGGGAGAGAAAGAAAAAGGCAAGAATGTTAATTTATAACCCAGTTTTTCTCCAAGAGAGGTGAGTAGTCTGTGTCAGATTATCAACCATTTAGTATAATTAGCTTAGCTACAGACTGCTGTTTGCCTCCATTTATTAGCATTTAATGAATTAAGGAAAGAAATTACCAACATATTCATATATTTAACTTGTCCCTTGTACCTTTTACCACTTAACAACAGATGAGTCAGTCAGCAGCAGCTCTAACCTACGTCCCTCCTGACCCGTCCTCTCCTGCATGAAATTAAAGCTGCAGTATGTAACTTTTATATAAATATATGTTTTTCCACATATTTTTTTAAAACTGTCATTATGTTGTGACAGTATGGTATGAGAGGTAATCTGTGAAAAATCTATTTCCTCTGCCTTCTCCCAGTGCTAGAAACAACCAGTCAGTGGCAGGAGAGTTTTAGTGCTGTCAATCACAATCTCATGTGGTGCTGCTCATCCTTCCTCCACCTCGATTTGTGCCATGCGGCAGCTAGCATAGCACAAAACTGTGAATATGCTCAGTTTAGTTAGCTTAGCTACTAATGACGGCAGATAAATGGTTTCTTGTAATAAGTTGTTTCTCCACCTTTAACACATTTAGCAGTGAGTGAATGAAATGAAGTTGATTGAAAGTGCTAAGAGCATCCTCCTAGTTCTGATTGGTTGTTTTGGTCAGAACGGTGCAGTACTTTAACCAGTAATAGTAATTCAGGAAGGAGCTGGAGGAGATTGATTGTTTTCACAGATTATCTGTCTCATAACAAACTGCTATGACATCGTGACAGCTTTAACAAATATGGAGAAAACATATTTTTTATTAAAGTTATGTACTGCAGCTTGAATAAAATGCAACTACATAGCATTTTGAAGAAGTCTGGATTGCTTCATGTATATTTTGCACATTGCTTTTGACTGTTGCTCATGGGGAGACATTTCAGTAATCTAAAACTAACAGAAAAATGTAAGCAACCTACTTGCATACTAGATGTGGACCGTTGGATGTAAATATTGTGCTAGTATCAGTATTGAACCAAAGAAAGCAAGGCAGATACATGCTTTTAAAATTGTGATGCTTTTTATGGGTTAAATAGACTCAAAAAATTGTAACAGCAGCTGGGGGTGGCAGCAAATTTTTTGTCAGGGGGCCCACGATTCCTGGCGGCCCCCCTGGATGGTACCCAGATTTATATCCCACTGAACCAGGAAAATGCATATTCTGCCATTTGTTGAAGTGTAGTGCAGAAATTATATCTTGGTTGTCTTCAGAAAAATAGGATACATCCTAATTTTATTTTCATCATGCTAAAGACATCCTTAAACCAGAAACCTTATTCTTACCAGAAGCACACCAAAGTACGTGAGATGACTGGAGAAACAGGTGATGTGAGTCCCATTATAGTCCGTATTGTCACATTGTCTTGGAATGGTATCTGGTAGATCAGAGACACAGAAAGAGCTGTTAGCTCTGTGAATACAAACCTAACAGTCAGTTACTAAGTAATAATCTTTTATGCTGCTACTAACCATTTTCTGTGGTGTTTAGGTACACACATGTGACGTTCACCATTTCCTATAATACAACATGCCTGTTTTAGATGGTCCTTTGTTGTCACAACATTCAAGATGAAGTCTTTTACATGGTAACTATATCAGCTTCCAATAACAACAATTCAATCAAAGAGAAAACACAGTTACATTTATGTTTGCAGTGATACTGATTGTGATCTTGACTAGTTCCGTAAGTCCAGAAACTTCCATTCCACGGACACTCAGGCCAATGAGTCTGTGCTCATACAGGTTCTCTAAGCCTTTCCAATCATCCTGTAACACAAATTACACAAATTAATGGATGTCCAGGACAGATATTGATACTTAATCTCTATTTTTAAGCTGCTCCCAATACACTAACAGCACAAGCAATAGTCCTTCTAAATTGCTCGGTATCAACTATTAGTGATTCTTGAGAAAAGGGACAAAATGGGTTTATATTTTTCCCCCCAAAAAAATTTGATTATTCCTCAAGCTTATGTACTCAAAGATGACAAATACTGTTTTTTTTATGTAAAGATGTGAAGGTGCAGGCTCCCAGTTGCAACATTCTTTTGAAAATTTAATTTTTAAAGGACCTGACCCAGAACTTTGTCAACACCATCTGACAAAAACAAATATAAAATAATTTTTAATTACCATATTAGTGATATTTATATTCAGTTTCCCAGACAAATGCTTCTCAAGAAACAAAATAAATATTATTAAAACAAAAAAAAAGTCCATCTGACAGAGTTGACAGTGCATGATGGAGTTGACACAGAACTGTAGGTGGTGACAAACTAGTAAGTAAAATGAAAAACTTGATACATGTGAAGTAATGCAATTTATGTAAAATACATTAAAATGAATTAATTGCACAATTAAGTGAGATTTGTCAACAATTTCATTTGAAGAGTCACAAAAACTCTGATGGAGTTGACAAAATGACAAACTACCTCAATTTATATGATGTAATTCTGAAGGAGGCCATACTGTAGCTCATCAAGTCCACAAAATCTTTACATTGTACCAAAATTAATAATTTATTTCACAAAATATCATCAAAATTTTGTAAATTGTCAGTTATGGAGTTGACAATTCATGGTTGTGACGAACAATTTAGGAATAAAACAGAAGAAAAAAAACTAAAGAATAACAAGCTAACCAGAGCTGCCTAGCCCTCTTAGCAAAGGAAGAGAAGGGAAAATGTCATGGGGTCCTCAGAAGTTCTGGTGCCCCCCAACAATGCCTGATTTTTTAATTTTTTTTTTATTTCTGACGGTTGACAAAAACTTGGGACAAATTTCAATGGAGTTGGAAAATGTATAAAAATTATTTTTAATTCAATTTATTGATACTTTTATAATTATTTATTTAAATACTTATACTTAATTGTCATAATATATTATCTTAATATTCCTTTAATTGTTTTAAACTATTATAACGTGTTGAGTTCTGCTCCAGGAGAAGGGATTTTAAAGACGCCATCCACCTATTACATAAAATAAAAAAATATTCAGCAAACACCTGGAAAACCTACTTTGTTGTATTACGAGGTTAGTTCAGTCAGATATTTGAAAAAAATTATATTTTGTGTAATTTTATTCAAATTTTGTGCTTTATGCATAGGACCTGTTTTGTCCCTCTTAGAATCATTGTACTACACGAGTTAGTTATGTCAGGTTGTTATAGTTTACTACATTTTATTTTGTTTGTGGACACACAAACATATTCAAAGATGCAGAGAGAGACAATATCAAGCCTTTCACACATAAGGCGTTCACTTTCGAAGACGCCAAGCTTTTGAAACATATTGAGCTAACTGAAGCACATAGTCCTGAAATAAACACTGTGGTTTATCACTCATACAAAGGAAATCTGGATAAACATCAATGACTTCATCAAGCAGTGTGTTTCTGAGAATCATATACAAAGAACAAGCAAACAAAAAGTGCATTTCATTTTCAATTTCATTTAAATCCCACAGAAAACATTTTCGATTCTCTTCTGGAACTGAACAAAATCATTAATTTTCTAATGATAGAGCCAAAGTACCAAAACTAATCTGTCCACAGGATGACCTCTAATTTTTAGTTAAGTTTCATATAACATAAAGTTCTAGGCCATAAACATCCTTTATTGAAATATAAGTTTATAAGTGGTTTATGTAAAATGTCGCTAGCCCATTTATACTTCTGAGCTTTAAAATAAAATAATTCCATTTGTTCAATATTACTTCTCAACTTATTTCTATAGATATACAGAAAATCAGCCTCCTCAAATATATCTATTGGGCAAGTCCCAACAGGTAATGTGTTTTGTTAATCTATGATACAACATACTGATGAACCTGTTCCACAATTTCACCATCACTAACTGTGAAAACTTCACATTGGTCTTCAGAAGATTCTCCACTCTTTCTGCAGCGCTAAGGTCCTCTGGTAACACTTTATTTGAAGGAGTGTGCATACGACTGACATGACACTGTTAGACATGCCATAATATCTGTCAGAATATGGAGTCTTTGTGAATGTTTACAACTGTCGCCATGAAGTATCATTCAGTAAATAATGACACTTTTAATGCAAAGTTGCACTAAAAATTGCAGTCCATTAAAAGTGTCAACTTTGCATTATTCAGTCAATAATGATCCTTTTAATGCAAAGTTCTATTAAAAATGCATTAAGAGCATCATTTTGACAGGTGTCATGTCATGTCTATAACAATATCTTATGCACACCCCTTCAAATAAAGTGTTACTGAGCCTCCTGGCTCTGATCAGTTGTTTCTGACTGAGCGGTGCATTTCTGCACATGGCTGAAGGACCACTGGGAGGAGCCAAAGGAGATAAAAAAAATTTTCACAGATTAATAAAACATTTGTTGATCAAATTTCAAAATATATTCTTGTACAAAGTTCCTTGTAAATCTGAAATATTTAAGTCTATAACTATACCAACTACAGTGAGCATATACATAAGATCTTCCATACAAAACCCTTCATTACCACAACAACTGTTATGTTAGTTGTTTCATAACAACTGTTGGTGTTGTGTTTTGTTAGTCTTGGGGAACTGATATGAGAGGTGTAATGTCTCTGACCTCTGGAAGCTGAACCGACCAGAATGCAATTGTATTATTCGGTCCAAGTTTCAGCTCTTTAGGCAAGTGAGCTCGCAATTTTCTGCCGGGCAGATCCTCATCTGCAGAACCCTGCACAGATGCAGAACATGAAATAATTACAATGACATCATAATGAATTTTAATGACTAAAATTATTATTTGCAATTATGCATATTTTAAAAAACCCACAACACAATATCTTCATTTTATACAGTGGCTGATTAATTCACCCCTGATAGATTGCATCTCCACTCTCTGCTGTCTGTCGCAATAAACAAGCTTCTAATACTCATCTACTTCGATATGTCCACTCCTCTTGACAAAGTTGCTAAAATGCACAGTTGTGTTCAAGTTCTAACATAATTCCTACTGATTAAAATTGGTTGAAAAATTTGGAGGTAATCCTTCTTTTGTAATTTTGCATTTATTTTGTTTTTCTAAAGTTAGAAGTGGCAGTGAAACACACAAAAAACTTTTCTGCTGCTCAAACATCCAGATTTGACAGATCCGGATGTTTGAGCCAGATCTGGTTCAAACATCCAGGCTCAAACATTACAAGCAACAATTTGTAGCTTGTAAAAGCTACAAATTTAAAGTTTATAGCTTTAAATGTCCTCATCATATCTGTTCCAAACATTCGGTTTTATGGTCCAAAATCTCCACACACATAAAAAAAATTCTTCATGAGCCATTTCTCCTGTCCATGTGGGCAGTTTCACATTTTAATGGTTTCATTTAAACTGATTTCACTGTGGAACATGATACTGGTGTTCCAACAGTTTTTTTTGTTCATGACAGTTTTGAGCTTCAATTGTGTTTGGGTTATTCTTGAATATTTCTACCAGTTTCCTGTAAATAGTTACAGTCTTAGTCGTGTTCCAGACCTTTCCTTGGTTAAAAATAATAATAATTGTCAAATCAACAACATTTATTAAATCAGCATAATCTATTTAATAATTGTTAAATCAGCATAATATACAACTCTGTTGCTGAGATCTTCCCTAAGTTCTCTGGACTCCCATCGTCTGGGTATCTTCACCATCTGTAGCTAATAAGAATCTCAAAAATAAATTTAAGAGTCTTTGGTCTTGTAAAACCTTGAGCTTCACCATTAAAAATGCCTGGACGTGTGTATTCAAACTTGTATTTATAATTTTGATCATGTGTTGAAGATGGACTTATGCACCAAACTTGTGTGTTGTGTTATCACCTGAGAAAAGTGGGTGAAACATATATGAGACATGTAAATCCAACCTTTTGACCATGTCCAGGACAGTGAAGTTAGTTTTGCTCACTAAAACCAACTGTAGTGTACATTCAGAGGTTTGAAATATAGTCATCTGTATGTCATCTGTGATGACAGTGAAAATTTAACAAACACAATGAGACTCTACTGTGAAAAAGAGCTGTTTAAAGTAGCAAAAGGAGACAAGGATTTTTTTGTTTGTTTTTCAACAATAAGAGCCACAGCAATCAGAAGATGACAAAAAAGTTCCGTATTGAGGACATTTCCTCCATTTAACATCTCTTTTAGGAGGGCTACAATCAAACATGCTCCTTATTGTGTATCTCTACAGAAAGGCCCATATGCATAAGCTGTTATTTCTCTTTCTTGCAATGAGCAATCAGTTCATATAAAATGAAACACTCTATTGTACTAAAACTTTAGAGCCTTTTGGAAAAACTCGAGTGTAGCAGCTTTTGTGTTTTAAAACAAACCATCTATTGACCTGATTGAGACATTTGGGCAAAAACTGTTGCAGATACAGAACAAGCAGAACTGGTAAATGTGTTACAAATTTCTTTCTGGGGCTTGTGTGTTTGAAAAATAGTGTGTGTTTAAAGCATACATGACTGATACTAACACATTTATCTTTCAAATCATAAACATGTTTATGATTTGAAAGATAAATGTGTTAGTATCAGTCAACCCAACCCTTCTCATAATGACATATTCAGAGAATTTGCCTTACCTCAGTGTCACTGAGGTACATGTCAAAGCCGTTGCCATTTGAGCCCGATGGTCTATGTAGGATGGCCATAGAATGGCCTGTAGTGATGCATGATGTTTGGTTTAGTTCTATTTCCAGCAAAATTTTCTCCAAGGTCTTAATTGTTCTTTCAGAAAAAAGAATATTTATCTTACAGCATTACTGATACAGTAGACAAGAACATTTGAATGATCTGATACGGAACACTGTGCTTACTGGAGTTTGTCACATCCATTTCCATTTCCATTTCCATTCCCACTCCCATTTCCATTCCCACTCCCATTTCCATTCCCACTCCCATTTCCATTCCCACTCCCATTTCCATTCCCACTCCCATTTCCATTTCCATTTCCATTTGCATTTCTATTTCCATTCCCATTCCCATTTCCATTTCCATTTCCATTCCACAGACATTTGCTTACATGTTCCATGCAGCATTTATTCCTGCCATCTTCTGCAAAGTAAATGATCACATATTACTTTTTTGGATAAAACATATTAAAATTTATATAAGTAACATGATGCAACTTACTGGGAGCAGTTGTGTTACAAGCATTTTCGTTATTGTCACAGTAATCTTTAGCACATTTTGCAGCACTTGCAGTATAATGGAATGTGAAGCAAAATATTCCCCACCAAGAGAGCCAGAACTTCATCCTGTCAAGGGAAGATAATTGGTACAAAAGCTGCCTGAGTTTCAGAAATATCCACACCCAACAACCTCCCACTTCTATTATATATATCAATATTTGAAACATATTGAAATGCAAATGAAAAAAAGTACTTCAATTCCTTCTTTTATAGAAGAAAATAAACATGTATTGCCTAAAATGCAATAACAAACCCATCAGTATTCAGCCAGGCAAAATCAAGGAACAAATGTTCAGTGAGATACTTAATTTACATTTGAAAGCAACATCACATTGAACAAAGCCAAATTTCACCAATTATTTAGGGCACATGTGTCAAACTCAAGGCCAGGGGACCAAATCTGGCCTGCCATAGCTGTTTGTGTGGTTCTTTAGACTTCAAACTCCAAGTTCATTCAGTTCTTCACAAATCTGTGAAATTCATACAAAATCAACAAATCTCCACATTTTTTTCTGATTTTACTGAAAAAATTATCTCAAATTGGGTCAAAAACATTGAGTTTAAGTTACTGCAACCTCACTTGATGTCAAGTTATATTCCATAATTAATACAGCAAGTAATAAAAAGTGACATTTAGCATCATACATTAGCGCAAATATCATAAAAATTCCCTATTTCTAATTCCTTCTTAATTTCTAAACTGGCACCACAAAATCTGCAATTTTGATTAATTGTGAGGGCTCGACAGACAACATTTCCTAAGTAAGATGGAAATAATATGGAGTGAAAATAGTCTGAAAATATCTGTGCGTGTGTAAAAAGATTTATGCGTGTGTAAAAGGATTTGGCACGTGTAAAAATATCTGTGCGTGTGTAGTACTGGATTTGTAAACCTTAAAAATAAAATAAACCTTCTCCTACGCCTATAAATGTTGAAAAGAACACACAAGTCACCTGGTACACACACACAAAACTGCATTTACACACAGATCCGGTTACGAGTGCACAAGTATTTTTGAGGCTCATTTCACGATTTGGGGAAGCTTGTGTGTAGATGATGCGTTTACATGCAAGTAAAAGCTGGGTCATCTGAGTTTTGCTCTGAGTCTAGTGTTTTTATCCTCTGACGTTTCTCACTTTGCTTGTGCCGAAGTGGCAAATACGTTAGTTCGTGGAAAACGGTATATCTCAGGACTTCCTTATAATATCCTAAAATTATTTATAGACATATTGTGCATTTTTGAGCGGTACAGGAGACTAAGTGGTCTGAAAAAGAACCACTGGGTGGCGGAATGGTTCGCTGGCCTTCCAATAGCTAAAGGGCAATTCTACTTAATTTTTCACTACTTTCCGCATCTTTAATCAACTCTAGTTTAGAAACTACTACACCTAGACACTTCAAACCTGGACTAAATTATTCTTCTCTAATAGCACAATATTTAAAACCATGTTTGGGATTTGTGAAACTTTTTCCTGATTTGTGAAAACTCAATAAAGTTTGATTTTCAACATTTTTGGCACCTCTTTCATTACTAAAACTGCTCTAATTAAAAAAACTACAACTCATAGACACTTCAAATCAGGACTAGATTATTCTGCTCTAATAGTAGAATATTTATAACCATGTTTGAGATTTGTGAAACCTATTTCTGATTTGTGAAAACTCAAGAAAGTTCAAAAATCACAATTTTTTGGCATCTCTTTCATACTAGAACTGCTCTAATTAAAAACTACAACAACTAGACTATTCAAACCTGGAAAAGATTATTCTGCTCTAATAGCAGAATATTTAAAACCATGTTAGTGATTTGTGAAACCTTTTCCTGATTTGTGAAACTTCAATAAATGTTGATTTTACCACTTTTTTGCATCTGGATCACACTGGAACTGGTCTAATTCCAAATCTACAACACCTAGACTCTTCAAACCTGGAATAGATTATTCTCCTCTTCAAGCTGGATATTTAAAACCATGTTTGGGATTTGTGAAACAGTTTTCTGATTTGTGAAAACTCAGTAAAATTCGAACTTCACCATTTTTTTTCAGTTGGATCACCATAGATCTGCTCTAATTAAAAAACTACTACAGCTAGACACTTCAAACCTGGAATAGATTATTCTTCTCTTCAAGCAGAATATTTAGAACCATGTTTGGGATTTGTGAAACTTTTTTCTGATTTGTGAAACTTCACTTAACAGACCCCTGCAAAAGATCTGTCCTTCCAACAGCCATCACCATCTACAATAACTCTTTGAAAAATTAATGAGTTACACCAACATTTTATTTCCCACTGGGATTAATAAAGTCGTTTTGAATTAGAATTGAATTTGAAGAAAACTGCATGGAACATATATGAATAGTAATCTGATCTTTAGTGAAGTTTCACAAATCACATAAAGGTTAAATTCCAAACATGGATTAAAATATTCTGCTAGAGCACAACAATATAGTCCAGGTTTGAAGAGTTTAGGTCAGGGGTCCCCAAACTTTTTCCTGCGAGGGCCACATAACTGTTCCCTTTTCTGGTCGGGGGCCGGTCTTAGTTTTTCGAGAAAGAAACCTTAGAAAACTTTTGTTGAGGGGAAGGGGGGGATTACTGCCGACGACATATTCGTGTTTGTAGATAATTTTTACCCAGAATNCCCAGACGCCCTTTCCCCTCCTGGCTCGGACCCGCTCCAAAACCAAGTAGGTCCACCGACTCCGTTTTTCTTAAAGAATCCAAACAGAACCAGAACTAACCCTCCCTGTCCCCTTGTGCTTAGATTTCTGGCGTCAGCCGTGAGAGGAGAGCCATGCCCCCCATATCGCCTGCCACCTTCCTGTTTTGTTTACAATAAACCTCACACAATAAACACTGGTGCTCTCTGTTGTGTTTCTGCATCTGGGTGAAGAAATTAGAATCCGACATGACAAAATTATGATAATTTAGTGCAAAGATGGCATTTTTAATGGACTTTTAATGCAACTTCTAGAGCAACTTTGCATTAAAGTGTCATTATTTACCGAATGACACTTCCTGACAACATTCATAGACATTCATAAAGACTTCTTTAGGCTCATGACAGGTGTTATGTCATGTTTTTGACAGTGTCATGTCAGTCTTATGCACACCCCTTCAAATAAAGCGTTACCAGAAATTGAGAAGATATTTGATGTTGACTGACCTGATAAAATGAGAAACCTCCAAATGTCATTTTTATCAGGTTGAAGAAATTCATTTAGAACATAAAGTCCATTCTTACCAGAAGCACACCAAAGTACGTGAGATGACTGGAGAAACAGGTGATGTGAGTCTCATTATAGTCCGTATTGTCACATAGTGTTGGATTGGTATCTGGTAGATGAGAGACAAATAAAGAGATTATATCTGTGATTACAGCTCATCAAGACCTCAGTCAGTTACTGACTAAATGATTAGTAATCTTTTATGCTGCTGCTCACCATTTTCTGTGGTATTTAGGTACACACACTTGGGTTCCAGTGTTTCCTACAACACAAATTTCCTGTTTTAGATAACTTTTAAAGGTTTTGTTGGCTCTAGTGGACTTTATTTAAAAGTTGTTAAATGAAGGCCAGGGAAGTGGATAATGAGAGAGGGGGAAGACATGCAGCAAAGGTAATGGGATTGGGACTCGAATCCGTGACAGCCACGTTGAGGACTAAAGACTCCATACATGGGTCATGCTTTACCCCTTTGCCATTGCCACACCCAGTAAACACTATTTTTTAATAGGAAAATCAAAATGAAGTCTGTATGACTTACAGGCTTCATACAGTAACAGTGCAGATTTACAGTCGTGACAATTCAATCAAAGAGAAAACACAGTTACATTTATGTTTGCAGTGATACTGATTGTGATCTTGACTAGTTCCGTAAGTCCAGAAACGTCCATTCCATCGACACTCAGGCCAATGAGTGTGTGCTCATACAGGTTCTCTAAGCCTTTGAAATCATCCTGTAATACAAAATACACTCAATTAATGGCTGTGAATGTTTGTCTTGGACAGATATTAATATTCAAATCTCTATTTCTCTTATTAAAATTCTAACAGCACAATCAATAATCCTTCTACAGTGTTCAGTGCCAGCACATCGGCTATAAATGTCACGTTCCCCATGTCAAGCCACTGTGGAACCAGACACAATGTCAGAGACGTCCCACCTGGGCCTAGGAGAAAAAGAACTGGACTGTTGATCAGTGGTTCAGAGTTCTGTTTTCAGATTAAAGCAAATTCTGCATTTCATTTGGAAACCAGGATTTGATAAACTCTGAGATTGTGTTTTAGTGTTTTGTGTAATTTTACTTGTTCTTAGCCTTTGTATCATTGATTTGTGTTGTCATTTACTTTGGTTATTTCTGTTTGATGATCTTGTAGAACACTTTAGCGCAGCTACATACTGTTTGTAAAGATGAATACATTTGACTTGAAGTCCAGAGTTAGTTGAGGTTGCCATGTCATCCGCTGGTTCTGGTTGAACCAGCAACAACTAGCTGGTTATCAACTGGAGACTAAGTTCTAATTTATTTATGAAATCTCTGATTATATATAAAATGCTGAATGGCCTTACATTATTAAAATGTTTGGACCACAAATGAAACATTTCTTATCCAAATTTCAAAATCTACTTTTATTCTTTAAAGTGTGGCAGGTGTAAAAATCTCATATAAAACTCAGATTTTGAGGTCTACAACTATGCCAACTACAGCGAACATATTCATAAGATCAAGAGCAAATGTGACCTTCACTGCAAAACCTTTGATACAAAAAAACAGTTCTGCAAACGAACACTTAGTTTGTGTTTTGTTAGTCTTGGGGAACTGGTATGAGAGGTGTAATATCTCTGACCTCATCTGGGAGCTGAACAGACCAGAATGCCACTTTATCATTTGGTCCAAGGTTCAGCTCTTCAGGCAGGTGAGCTCGCAATTTTCGGTCGGGCAGATCCTCATCTACAGAACCCTGCAACAATGCAGAATATGGAAATAGTTATGACATCATAATAAACTTTAATGAATAAAATTAGGTGCACTTATTCGCAATTCTGTACATTAAAAAATAACACTTGATCCCATGCTGAACATTATGTATCCTGACTGATTAAATCACCCTGAAGGGTTCCATCTCCACCACCAGCTTTCTGTAGCAATCAACAAGCTTCTAATACTCATCCAGTTGGATATGAATACTCCTCTTGGCAGAAGCAGTAAAACTGATTTAAAATGATTAACTTCCTGAAATGAAATCTGCTTCTGCTCCTATACAAAAGTGTAGCTGTAGAATAGGGTGAAGTTTAGAAAGTCCCTTTCAGAAGCTTAAACCTTTCCTGTATTATCCATTTCCAAAAAAATTCTTCCTCTTATTATTTATTTACTCTTTGGTCATTGCATAAAGAATTATGCAAAACCCTAAACCCTAAATATTAGTTAATATTATAAAATAATGTTAATAATAAAATTATGAAGGAAGTCTGTCAGTGAAGCACATCACATGACAATCTCATAACTATACACATCCAAAAAGACTTCTCTACAGAAGTCATGCTCCACAAAACACCATTTGTACTACCTTCTTTCTTTCCATTAGTTTTCCTTGTGTTGCTATGAATTTGAGTGATAACTTTACAATTGATTCGTAGACGGCAGCATCACTTCCTTAAACAGAGCTCTGCTGTGTGACATCTTTGTTCTTCTTCTGCACATGCAGAAGAAGAACATGAAAATTGAGCATCAAGACCTGTTGTGTGAATGTAACACATGACTTTCAGGGAACCAGCTCTGAAGGCCCTTGAAGCTCCCTGCACTAGGACATTAATTCATTATTGGAAAGATAAATATGTTTTCATATCAGTTTACTCAACCCCTCCCAAAATCACAGTTTCAGAGAATTTCCCTTACCTCAGTGTCACTGAGATACATGTCAAAACTGTTGCGACTAGAGCCAGAAGGCCTATGTAGGACAGCCATAGAACGATTGGCTCTGAACAGTGATGTTTGGTTCACTTTTGTATTCAGCAAAACATCCTCCAAGGTCTTAATTGCTCTAGTGGATAAAAAAATTAACAAAATCTTATAGCATTGCTGATACAGTTGAAAGATTTACATAAAGCAATTTAGAATGCAACACTTACTTGAGTTTGTTACATGCTTTATTTGTCGCTGTCAGACATTGGCTCACAGATTCCATGCAGCATTTGGTCAGATCTGTAGAGTTATTTGCCATATATTACCTTTTTGGGTAATATAAAATATCATACACACATATTGTGTGTGTGTGTATACACACACACACACACACACACACACACACACACACACACACACACACACACACACACACACACACACATTGTGCATCTTACCATTAGATCTATTAGATCTCTCACAAGCTTTTTTGTTTGGGGGACAGGTACCTTGAACACAGTTTCCAGCATTTACAGTTTAATGGAACATGAAAATTAATTGTCATATATT
>NW_006800058.1:1117357-1126733 GCF_000485575.1 Poecilia formosa | reverse complement strand
GCTATTAGAGAAGAATAATCTAGTCCAGGTTTGAAGTGTCTAGGTGTAGTAGTTCTTAAACTAGAGTTGATTAAAGATGCGGAAAGTAGCGGAATGTAGTGAAAAAATTAAGTGGAATCGCCCTTTAGCTATTGGAAGCTAGAATTGGAAACCAACATCAGCTTCGTGCAAAACCAGAAGCAAGACAGAGCGTGGTCTGTCCTCTGAAGCAAGTATAAGTTAAACCTGCAGGCTTTGCTCTCCGATTATAATGAGACATGGAGTAATTATAAATGATTTCTGGTTACGTTTTATACGTCCGGTGGTATACCGATACTCTGCCCTCCTCAAAGGTTTCTGTTAGCGGGAGCTAATATTTATGTCAGCTATGTTACTTTAGCTCTTCGCAGCTAAGCGTAGATTTTTAGTGTCCATGAGGCGTCTATTCTTATTATGTCTATGATTCTACTGGCTTGACCACGCAGCCTGTTTATTAGTTTGAACACTCCTGCCACCTAGTCACCGGAGGCTTGTTTATCGCATGAATAAAGACAATTATAAAGTCCGGCTTCTCGCGCCACCCCTGACACTTTGCCCCACTATTTGAGAAGTACTGCCTTAAACACTAAATATTTGATGATGATGATGATGATGATGGCATAAACATAAAAACAGCAGGGGAAGTAACTAGTTCCAGAGGAAGCTTCAGGTTAAAGTGAAAACAAAGAGGAGTTCCTGGTAATGCAGATAGATGCAAATATGTAGATGTTTGATGAACAGGACGGTACTTCAAGTTAGCTTTTGTAATCTAAAAAACTGCCACAGTTGTAGAACAAGCTAAAATCATCAACAAAGTTCATAAAGTTTGTTTTACTCTGTACTATTTACCATACAGGTTGACTATAATCAGCCATAAAGATTCGAAAGTCAGCTGAAACATTGATCCCACATTCAGAAACTCAAAGGGAGTCCTGAAATAAAAGCGAAATGTCAAGTACTTTTTAAAACATCAGAATGGAGACAAATACATCATTGCATTACGTAAACCAAATTGAGGTTCATAAGTCTGTTTTACTGTCTGTGGTAATGCCAGACATTCATTTTTTTCAGAGTATGACAGTCTATTGAAGCAAAGCATTGACCAGCTCAGTGACACATGCTGGGTATGTAGAAGACAAAACAATGTTTGGAGGTGGTGGCTGTTATGTGCTGGACTCTGTTGATGAGGAGTAGGTGGAGATGAGACTGGGTTGGAGCTGGTTGAAGTGTTACCAGGGCAAGACACACATTCACACTACAAAACTAGCTGGAGGAGATTGCTGACAGACCAACTTCTTTTGGGCAGCATGTACAGTTTTGGTTTGAAAGAAGTGTGTCTGGCTGAGCTTGTTTTGGTGTGGCGGTGTGGTCTCAAAGTTTTGGTCCATTTTCCATACTGGATAATCTGGTAGTGAAAACAAGATAGAATTCCTAGATTCATGTCTGGTGTATGTGTATTTTCTAATTAATAAGTAATTTTAGAAAACATAGAGTGGCATAACTAGCCTAATAACTTTTTCTTGACAGCACAACAAATTGCTTGATTGATGGCAGACACCAGATTAATTATTACAAAATAAGAGGAAAGTCCAGTGCAGGAAACTCAGTTTGCAAGAGAGATGGAGATTTACACAATTTATGTAAATTTTGGAGCAATTTCTAAACAACTACAGGTTCCAAGATCATCATTTCAAACTATTTAATGTCAGAAGTCTATTCTGATGTGCAACCATTTTTCATGATTACGACTGGTTGAGCAGGCGTGTAAAAGGTCTTTGCAGGGCAAAGATCAACAACTAAAAAGAAATTAATAAATAGATAAAAAGTAAAGACAAAAACATTAAAAACATTGAAGACATCAAAACCCGCATTCTAACCCTAATTTAGCCATAAGCAACTCTAAACAGGTGGGTTTTAAGTTGAGGTTTACAGGCGCCCAGTGTTTCAGCTGTTTTACAGTTTTCTGGAAGTTTGTTCCAAATTTGTGGTGCATAGAAACTGAATGCTGTTTCTCCTCGTTTGGTTCTGGTTCTGGGGATGCAGAGCAGACCAGAACCAGAAGATCTGAAGGGTCTAGACGGTTGGTACAGCAATAACAGATCTTTAATGTATTGTGGTGCTAAACTGTTAGTGATTTATAAACTAACAACAATATTTTAAAGTCAATTCTCTGAGCTACAGGGAGCCAGTGTAGGGACTTTAAAACTGGTGTTATGTGCTCTATCTTCCTGGTTTTAGTGAGAACGCGAGCAGCAGCTTCTGGATCAGCTGCAGCTGTTTGATAGATTTATTAGTCAGACCTGTGAAGACGCTGTTGCAGTAATCAATACGGCTAAAGATAAACGCATTGATGAGTTTCTCTAGATCGTGCTGAGACATTAGTCCTCTAATCCTGGAGATGTTCTTCAGGTGATAGTAGGCCGACTTTGTGACTATCCTAATTAGAGATGTGCCGATCANTTCAGCATTTCAGTGATCAGATTTCAACCACAAAACAACGTTGATTCAATGTCACAGTTTCAACGGTTTGATTGGATGGTTGTTTGATGGTTGATCCACCGTCCTTTGTCGACTTCAACCAAAAATCAACGATTCTAACTATTTTTCAATGTTGATTTAACATCATGTGCTATCTGGGTGCTGTCTGATCGCTCCATATGTCTTTATTTATTTATTTATTTATTTATTTATTTATTTATTTAACTGCAGTGAGCCTCGATGTACCCAAACTCCGTCAAGTATGGCATTGTTTTTATGCCATATTAGATTGGCATAAAAACGCGTCGTGTTGATGCATTTTGAGGTGCTTCACCGGACCCCGAGTTAATTTTCCGCCGCAACACGCAAACTTCCCCATTCGTCATAGTTCCTCATCGCTTAGGATTTGTTGCAGCTGCACAGGCAGGCTGCGAAATGAGATGCAGGTGATCAGTTTGTGTGATCGGCAACAAGAGACCGTGATAATCATCGATCACCGATCATACACTTTTTTATGGAAAACGGGCGATTATGATCAGTGGCCGATCGATCGGCACACCTCTAGGTAAAATCAAATCTAATCAGTTCAAACTTCAACAAAGCCCATGCCTCCAGCAAGTAATCATTTCTCCATAGCCTAAGGTCCGGACTGTGTATGAAGCAAAGTGTAGGGCGATTCCACTTAATTTTTTACTACCTTCCGCACCTCGACTCTTCAAACCTGGACTAGATTATTCTCTTCAAGCTGGATATTTAAAACCTTGTTTGAGATTTGTGAAACTTTTTTCTGATTTGTGAAAACTCAATAAAGGACGATTTTCACCATTTTTTTAATCTTGGTCACATGAGACCTGCTCTAATTCCAAAACTACACACCTTGACTCTCCAAACATGGACTGGATTATTCTCAACTAATTACAGAATATTTAGAACCATGTTTGTGATTTGTGAAACTTTTATCTGATTTGTGAAAACTCAATGAAGTGTGATTTTCACCATTTTTTTGGCATCTGGATCACCATAGATCTGCTCTAATTAAAAAAACTACAACTCCCATCCCAGACACTTCAGACCTGGACTAGATTATTCTCCTCTTCAAGCTGGATATTTAAAACCATGTTTGGGATTTGTGAAATTTTTTTCTGATTTGTGAAACTTCAAAAAAGGGCAATTTTTGCCCTATTTTTGGTCTTGATCACACAAGAGCTGCTCTAATTCCAAAACTACAACACCTAGACTCTTCAGACCTGGACTAATTTATTCTGCTCCAATAATAGAATATTTAGAACCATGTTTGTGATTTTTGAAACTTTTATCTGATTTGTAAAACTTCAATAAAGGTTGATTTCAGACACTTTTTGGATCTTGGTCACATGAGAACTGCTCCAGCTCCAAAACTGCAACACCTAGACTCTTCAAACCTGGACTATATCATCGTGCTCTAATAGCAGAATATTTTAATCCATGTTTGGAATTTGTGAAACCTATATGTGATTTGTGAAACTTCACTAAAGATCAGATTACTATTCATACTTGTTCCATGCAGTTTTTTGTTTGTTTCAAATTTAATTCTAATTCAAAACCTCTTTATTAATCCCTATGGGAAATTAAATGTTGGTGTAACTCATTAATTCTTCAAAGAGTTATTGTAGATGGTGGTGGCTGTTGGAAGGAAAGATCTTTTGCAGGGGTCTGTTAAGTGAAGTGAAGTTTCACAAATCAGAAAAAGAATCCCAAACATGGTTTTACATATTCTACTATTAATTACAAATAATCTGATCCAGGTTTGAAGTGTCTAAGTGTTATAGATTTGGAATTAGACCAGTTCTAGTGTGATCCAGATGCAAAAAAGTGGTAAAATTAACCTTTATTGAAGTTTCACAAATCAGATAAAAGTTTCACAAATTACAAACATGATTATAATATTCTGCTATTAGAGCAGAATAATCCAGTCCAAGTTTGAAAAGTCTAGGTGTTGTAGTTTTGGAATTAGAGCAGCTCTTATGTGATCGAGACCAAAAAAGGGCAAAAATTGCCCTTTTTTGAAGTTTCACAAATCAGAATAAAGTTTCACAAATCCCAAACATGGTTCTAAATATTCTGGTATTAGTTGAGAATAATCCAGTTGAGGTTTGGAGAGTCGAGGCGTCATAGTTTTGGAATTAGAGCAGGTCTCATGTGACCAAGTTAAATAAAAATTGTGAAAATCCCCCTTTATTGAGTTTTCACAAGTCAGATAAAGGGTGCAGAAATCCCAAACATTATTTAAATATTACACTTGAAGGGGAGAATAATCTAGTCCAGGTTTGAAGAGTCTAAGAGTTGTATTTTTTAATTAGAGACATTCTAGTATGAAAGAGATGCCAAAAGATGGTGAAAATCAAACTTTATTTAGTTTTTACAAATCAGGAAAAAGTTTCACAAATCCCAAACAAGTTTTTAAATATTCAGCTTGAAGAGGAGAATAATCTAGTCCAGGTTTGAAAAGTCTAGGAGATGTGTGTTTTAATTAGAGCAGTTCTAGTGTGATCCAGATGCCAAAAACTGTGAAAATCGAACTTCATTGAGTTTTCACAAATCAGGAAAAGGTTTCACAAATCACAAACATGGTTCTAAATATTCACCTTGAAGAGGAGAAGAATCCAGTCCAAGTTTGAAGTGTATAGATGTAGTAGTTTTTAAACTAGAGTCGATAAAAGATGCAGAAGGTAGTGAAAAGTTAAGTGGAATCGCCCTTTAGCTATTGGAAGCTGGGTTCCTGGTTTTCCTCAAATGTTTGTAAGCTAGCTCTTATCTTTTTTGCTACTAAACTTTTTATCACCAATTTTCTGCCTCGACTGGTCTGCATTTNTGTAAATTTTGGAGCAATTTCTAAACAACTACAGGTTCCAAGATCATCATTTCAAACTATTTAATGTCAGACATTTATGCTGATGTGCAATCATTTTTTCATGATTGCTACTGGTCAATTAGGCATGTAAAAAGTCTTTGCAGGGCAAAGAATCAACAACTAGTTGTTGCAATCCCTAGTGGAGATATCTGGTAAAGGTGCCAAGGTCAGGAGTTGATCCCAGGACCACCTCGATGAGGACTAAAGCCTCCGCATACCTGGCATCTACTCTACCCACTATGCCACCCAACGCCCCAGCATACATTTTCAGTAAACCTCATAGTGCAGCATACATTAACATCAAGATAGTGAATTAAATACATCACGTCCAAATGTTAGTGATTGCGTAAAATCAAATCTAATCAGGCTCCATGGCTCCAGCAAGTAATTGTTTCTCCATAGTCAAAGGTCCAGACTCTCTGTACGAAGCAAAGTGTAGAACAAGTGGCTGGCTTTTAACCAGGATACTTTGGATCACTCGATTCTAAGTTGTTCTTTATTCCACTTAGATTTCAGTTCTTCCCTTCATCTCTCTCTCTTTCTCCCCCTGTTCTCTGGACTCGCCTCACAGCTGCACCCTGTTTTCTAACTAGTACCAGTCCACTGTGAGGTAATCAAGCTACCAGTAGTTAACCACCTCTCCTTTTCTCATTACTTCATGGATTTTGTCATTAATCATCATTCCTGGTTTTCCTCAAATGTTTGTAAGCTAGCTCTTATCTTTTTTGCTACTAAACTTTTTATCACCAATTTTCTGCCTCGACTGGTCTGCATTTCTGGTCCAACAATCTCTGAAGCATAATGTTGACTACATTTATTGTAACAGTAAAAGCGGATTGAATATTTGTTTAGTTCTGTTACTAGCGTATACTAAGAGGTTTGGAGAAAAATATAATAGTAGCCTACCTCTGTATGTTGTGGAGACCTTGCTGTTTTCATGAAAAGAATCCAGAGAAAATCTGATGTAACGACACCAAAGCAGAGGGCAGGTGAAATGTTTTAGCTCTGAAGGAAGTTGGATAACATGTATATTATTCTTTTAGGAGAAAGAGGAAGCAGACAAACAAATACTCATTTGTGTTCTCTGCTCATCTGTCATGAAATCTACTGACACACACTCACAACAAATTACAGTACAAATAAAAGATTTTTATTGAAGGCAGGTCACCTTCCTGGGAAGAGATCTTTCAAATTATTGGAACAAATAAATCTCCATGAGGCATGACTGTAGCTCTGATTTAAATATTAGATGGAGATTCTTCTGTGGAACTGAAGAGTGCTGGCTGATTCACACCAGGACGGTCTTTTGGTCCGTTTGTTTGGTGTGAACCAATAGCGGACTGTGTTATTTTTGCTTGGTGCGATTTGCATTCAAATTTTGCTTCTTTGCAAGCACACTATAATTTATAAACAAAGCCATACCGGTGATGACCATTGCTCCCATTGGACAGAGATGACAGGGGCCGGGACAAATGGAAATAAAAGAAACAAGCTCTGGATGTTCTGGTTACTGCAGTGTTTTTGTGCACCTTTGTGTTGTTATTACAAACCATCTGTCTGCAAGAAACAACTTGTTCACCTTAGTATTAAATACATTCAGAAATAAATAACGTAGACGAAATTGTTCTCAACAAATTACACACACTGTATCCCACTGATGACAACTCTATTGTTATCGCTCTGAGAGAACCACAGGAAGTGGCATGTTTACTTTTTGCAGTGCAAATATACAAAAAATATATTTTTTATTTGTTTGTAAGGACAAGCAACCATGAGGGCAAACGCAGAGAACAGAAAATCACAATGTTTACCATAGTTTATGATTTACAACACATTGCTGTTCAGTCTGTGTTTTGTGGCAGACATGTTCCTGATTCACATCATGTTACTGTTACAAGTCTCTGAATGACAAGTCCATTTGTTCTACAGTTTCTTTTCTCCTTTGGAGATGAAGTTAAAGGGTCTATGTCTCCATGTTGTGGATGAAGTTTATTGTATTTATACAAAAAATACATGTTTAACCCAATTTGCTGGAAAAGTGCATTGATGTTCGGCTTACTCTGCAAACTTCACTGGATTTGTTTTATATGTAAAACTTTTTATTTTCTCAATTCTGAACATCTTCAGTAAAACCTCTATTTCAATAACATGTTCCTCTGGTTTTGTGCGTAGTCAATAGAAACATTTGTATTAAAGCTGTAATCCTTCCTACATCTTTGGTTCCCTCTCCTTTGTTATGTTAATCTTGATATTTGACATATTTTATGTTCCTCTTCCCAGTAAAGCTTTAAAGAAAGGCTTGAAATGAGTCAGTGGTGGAGCAGGAGCAGGATATGCAGCTTTCCCATCTGTGATTCCTGCACATTTCCTGCTCCTCTTTCCACCCAGCTGCTAAAGACTAACAACCACTAGGGCAAGAAAATCTTTACAAAACGGACTGGAAGTGGAGGCAAGTGCTAGTTTAGTAACTCCTGATGTATTTAACTGTTAACATATTTCCACATAGTTCCACTTGATCAAGTCCAGAGGTGACAAAGTGCCCAAAGATTTTATTCAAGTAAGAGTAGCAACTACTTATTTAGAAACATATTTTAACCCTAGTAAAAGGAAAAAGTAGCCGTTCAAAAATTACTTGAGTACGAGTGAAAAAGTGTTTGGTAAAAAGTCTAAAGTACTTAGTAACTGATAAAGAAAAAATAACCATTCAATATTTAAAAAGTACATCATCAGACAGACCAAAATATAAAGTTATGTGGAAATGCTGGTATTATAAAGGCCAAAATAATTAATATCAATAACAATTACTAAATAAAATCTGGCAAAATATTTGTCATGAGTGGTGAGTTTGTAGTGGCGACAATGAACGCTGACACCCAGATGGTAGTGATGATGATGATGAAGATGATTTAATAAAGAGAACTCAAACACAGTCCAATACAGGCGGCATGGCAGAGAGTTTAGCACACAGCTAATTATCAGTAGCAACTGAAAACTGAGGACTGAATAAGAGAGCTAACCAACACAGGACGACTGTGATGGCAGGCAGACAAATGACATTCAATGAGGATCCAACAAGAGACAAAGACAACAGGTGGGTTTAAATACACAGGGAGGGTAATCAGGAAAACTAGATACAGCTGGGATCAATCAACAGGGAGGACAGGACATCACAGAGACTCACAGGGAACAGGATCACAATAAACA
This sequence comes from Poecilia formosa, assembly GCF_000485575.1. Taxonomy (NCBI): domain Eukaryota; kingdom Metazoa; phylum Chordata; class Actinopteri; order Cyprinodontiformes; family Poeciliidae; genus Poecilia; species Poecilia formosa. Next base: position 1,118,143 of record NW_006800058.1, on the reverse strand, counting down.
CAAAAAAACCCCAAAAATAAACAGAAAACTGAAACCCTAACAATTTTTTTCCCAAATCAATTTAAAAAACCAAACAAACAACAAAAACACTAACAGAAATTGCAGGTGTGTGTCTGGCAAATTTTGGTTAAAACATGTTTGTTCTTCAATCAGAGAAGTTGCTCACTGTGGGTAGAGAATCCAGACATTTTATTCTAGTAAGAGTAGAGATACTTCATAATAAAATAACTTGAGTAAAAGTCAAAAGTACAGTGTAGTAAAAATACCCCTAAGAGTACACTTTTTTCCAAAAATTCACTCATTAAATGTAACTAGTTACTATTTGATTCTGTCGTTAATGTTTGGTGCGNTGTGTTGATGCATTTTGACCTGCTTCAATTTTCCGCAGCAACTTCCCCATTCACTCAGTGCGTTATAGTTGCACATCGCTTAAGATTTGTTGTTGCGCGTTTGCGCAGAGTGAAGGAAAGAGGAGACCTGCTGCACAGGCAGGCTGGAAATGAGAAGTAGGTGATCGGTATCGGTAAAAGAGACAATGATCGCCTATCACCGATCATGCACTTTTTCACGAAAATCGGCCCGACTATGATCGGTGACCGATCGATCGGCACACCTCTAGTCCTAATGTGGCTCTGAAGGTTCAGGTCAGAGTCCATCACTACTCCCAGGTTTCGGGCTGATCGCTGGTTTTCAGTTGTAATAACTGAAGCTGGGCATTGATTCTAGTTCGCTCCTCTTTAGGTCCAAAGATAATAACTTCAGTTTTGTTTCTGTTCAGCTGGAGAA
>NW_006800058.1:1101043-1116888 GCF_000485575.1 Poecilia formosa | reverse complement strand
GTGTGTGTGTGTGTGTGTGTGTGAGGGTGTGTGTGGTTCATTCAGAATATTTAAAAACATGGTGGTCCAGATTCTACCTCATCTCTCCTCATGAAGATCCTGTCACTGGAGAGCTGGCTGGGCCCTCAACAACCAAGCTTGCTAATAGATAATCTAGTGTTTTAAAAATGTTTATATATTTTCAAGAAATTAATAAAGCCTGAATATGATTTATTTATATGAAGACTTTTAAAAAATGAAGGTATTCCTGTGCAAAACACTGTGATGTATTATTAAAATGAAGGTTTTGATTATTTTTCTTTTATCTTTTTGAAAATATCATCATCTGCAAAGAATGCTTCAATGCACATTATTTTCTTTAAAAACACAATCCAAGGTATTTTTATCGTACAAACAGTGCAAACATTTCCTTTGTGACTTCAGGATTTAGTGCTGAACGTTTCAGAGCTCGGCTTGAAGGCAGATGCTTTGATCTTCTTCATCGACAAGACAAAATAAATGAGGATGAAGACACCTGCAAAAACAAAAATAAAACATAAAAAGTTAACAAACAGAACAAATCTCTGCTCTGAAAATGTTTCCACTGATTTGTGTGAAAAGGGTTACAAATGAAGAAGAGAAAAGCTTTATTTTGCTAGATTTTGTTTTTTCTCTCATCATGCTGCAATAAGTTCTTCAGACCTTGCAAGGAGTTGATAATGCAGAATACGTAGAGGCCAGGAGTGGTCAGCTGGCCGAATGAGAAGAAGATCAGACCCCAGGTGAGTCCCAGCAGGACCATCAGAACCAGCAGGGTGAAAACTTCTCGCTTGGCTTTGCTTTTCTTATTCGGTGCAGTCTGATTCGACAAAAATGAAACGAAACACAGGCTGGAGGGCACCGCTTATCCACAAAAAGCAGCCAAAATAAACTCACCAGCATATTGAATTCAAATCCAGTTCAGACCTAACATTTGGAAGCAGCTTTAAGTTTTTTTTTTGTTGTTTTTTGTTTTTTAATTGTACAAATTATATTTTCAGATTTTGCTTTCAATCCCAAATTTGATTTTTCAAATTTAGTATTGGATACACATTACTGTGCCAAATCCTTGTGGAATAAAAATCAGCAAATGAAAAGACGACAGGAGTTTTAGGGTTGAAGGATTTGCAAATTAAGTGCAAAATAAAAAGAAAATGAATCACGTGTTGCATATGTGACGTTATGCTGAAATGATGTTCAAACCAGCGAAGTTTACTTTGTAAAAAGCAAGAAAAGACAAGACTGCTACCTGGTAACTGCAGCAAAAATCTATTCTAAAAAGGGACTCTAAAATAATCCTGATTATTTTGTATACAAATAAAAATATGATCTACTTTGGACAAATCTGACATTGCCTTAAAATATTTTGACCAAAATTTTCTGCTAATATTTTTAGAAAATCTGAAAAAAAGTGTGATTATACCTGTTTGCTAAGTTTGTCACACATTAGCCATTTTGCGATCCCTCCAAACATGATGCCATTAAAGATGAACACCATGCTGAACAGGCCCAGTGTGGTACCCATCTTCACTTTGTCATCGGTGATGTAGCATCTAAAGCACAGACAGCAATTCATCGTGTTATGGAAAGGAAATAAAATCTGCAACAGAAACGGGACTGAAAACATCTGTAATAAACTTTGAATACGCTTTAGCCAAGTCAACTGTATGTCTGGTTCTTTTATTAAATAATGCGAAACATATAAGGTGAGAGTTGTACGGAAGAGGATTAGGGCCACTGAAAAAAAAAAATTCAAATTTTTTCTCAAATCTTGATTTTTTTTTCATTAAAATTTTTATGTCAGCCTTAGAATTTTGACTGTAATCTCTTAAGATCAAGAGTCAGACTTCTGAGAAAAAAGTCAGAATTTTTACTTTTTTTTCTATAATTTCTGGTGTCAAGTCAGAATACTAAGATTAATGTCAGAATTGTGAAAAAAAAAAAGTCTGATTTATTTATTTATTGCAGTGGCACTTATCCTCGTGCAGAACAGGAAGTGGTCTAAATGTGCTTGTGTGTCTGTGTTTTTCTTACACTGCGGTCTCATTAGGCCTAGACGGGTCCAGTGTGGCACGACCGTACATGTTGTGGTCAGTGATCACCACTACTGTCACAATGACCGCTGGAAGACCTGAAACACACCAGTTGACACCTTCATTTAAACCTGCAGACATTTAATGTCCAGTCTCAGACGATGCCACTCACCCCATCCCACCACGCTGAGTTTCAGCAGGTATCTCTTCACATAGACGTTGAAGACTTTGACCAATAGGATGTAGAGGTGGAAGCCCTCCAAGGCCATCCAGGTCACAGAGGCCAGCAGGGAGTAGTGAAGAAGAAGAGCCACGTAACGGCAAAGCGTGGTGGAGGACGACGCTGCGGCTGCCTGGCTGGGCAGGAAGTGAACGTTGAGGAGGATCAGAGCGACTGCCAGGCTGATGTGGATCTTCTTGGAATCGTCTCCTCTGAGTTTTCTGTCAGACACAGAAGACGAGGTCAGATGTAGATGACAACTTTTGCTCAGACTCCATGCTGCTCACACCGTGTCACAGAAAATCCAGGTGTCACGAAAAGGAGCAGGACCGGCAGAGTGGACGACTAATCGAGAGACCAGAGAAAAAATAACAGAACTAGAAGAAAAGGTAAATAAGACCTGGAGTCGATGTGGGCAAAGAGAAGAACTCCACTACCTGTCTGCGATGAAGAGCAAAACGGCGATGACCAGAGCGGTCAGGGAGATGCCGCAGCCAATGTAGGAAATGTAGGACAGGATCACCTCGTCTTCAGGGGAGAGATCTGCAGACACCTGTGTGAAATTGACAGCATTGCTTTACAAACTGGTGTTGTGGCAATATCATGACACAATTTTAAAAAATGAAATTGACTTTATAAACTGTGAAGCACTATAAAACTAGAATTGTTAATACTTTTTGTTGTAAGCATGTCTTTTATGTTATATACTCGTGTGAAGATAAAAAAGTCCTCTTGGAGAGTTATTTACTTTCACAGTTCAATAGAATGTGATGCAGAAGTTATAGTGATGCATAAATGTCTTTTTGTTGTTTTTTTTCTTTTTTTTTTACAATATTTTTGGTCTCAATGACATGACATTCTATAAGTTTAGGCTTAGTTTGGTTCCAGCTGTTTGGTTACCCGAAGCAGAAATATGAGTCAATTTGAAGCTGTGCCTTTTACTGAGTACCTGACAGAATAAAACATTAATCTTTGCTGTTTCTGGTTCACTGAACTGTCCCAAATACACACAGAGAGAAATTTGTGTGTTAAAAAGTACAAGTTCTCAATTACAAAAGTAAACATGCATTTTTGTCATCAATGAATAGATACTTTAGCATAAAAAAAGCCCAATAGCATTATAAATAATTTAGCCTCTCTACTTACTCCAACCTGCTTTCCCATGGATGAAACAGCAGGTAAAGGAACTTACCTACCGTCAGCAGACGTTTACTTATTGCCACCATTTGTTCAATCGGCGCTCAGTGGCGTCACTTTGCTCTGACACCAGGTAACGTTTGTCAGACACCTGCAGCCGACTGTTAGTGCCTCATGGACACATTAATCACATGGACTGGAGACAGGAGAGTGACTCCTCTTTTTCTCAAGCAAATGTATTACTTTGGTATCACTAATGTCTGTTAATATGCTTTACACTTTTGTTATTTTAAATATGTCCTTATTTTCATATTTATGATCATTTTTTATGAGCCAGATTTTTTTGCTGCTCCACACACACTGCATGATCCAAGTGGGCGGAGCATAACAACGGGTTACATATTTCACAGTTCATTAAATGGCTTCATTAGTTTATTTCTTCTTCTTCAATAGATACTCATCTTTTAGAAGTGACCTTTAAAAAGTAATTTTGGTAACACTTTGTGTGCATACTACCATGATAATGTCACTAACATGACATAACACCAGTTTTGAACATGAAGGAGTCTTCATGAATGTCTATGACAAACAGGTGTGTTTTTAATGTTCCATAGTATGCCTGGAAATGCCAAACAATGGGAAAAATGCCCTCAGAAATGACTGAAGCTGTCAATTCACAAGTAATTAAAATGTGTTTAAGTCTGTGGGTTAAACACATTTGGGGTTGGAGAAAATCTGCAATAAATTCAAACTTGTGCACCCAAGGCTATTGAAACGATCTAACTGAAGTTGTGTGGTACTCCTGAAAGCAAACTTGTGCATGTATGTAAAATTCTGACCTCAATGTTTTAACATTCTCCTGATGTTATAGAAAGACAAGATGAAGTTTAAACTAAAAGCTGGTCTTACCATCAGCACACCAAAGTATGTGAGATGATCACAGGAGCAGGTGATGTGATTCTGATCCCACTTTGTCTCACAACCTGAAGTGCTGAAGTCTGAGAGAGAGAGAGAGAGAGAGAGAGAGAGAGAGAGAGAGAGAAAGAGAGAAAGAGAAAAGCTGTATTGTTCTTTAGATTTCCGTTATGTTTCTGCATATCAAAGTGGTGTTACTTTGGATACTCACTTTTCTCTCTGGTGTTCAGGAACACACACTGGGGCTTCATTGTTTTCTAGAGAGAAAACAACATTCCTTGTTTAACATCTAATTGGTGAATTCTATCCATCAGTGACAACATAAAACAGACTTCACAGTCTTACAGAAAACTGAAACTATAATCATTCTTACATCTATGCTTGTTTCCGTGTTTATGGTGAAGCTGACTCGGTCCTGAAGTCCTGAAACGCTCCTGCCCCTGACACTCAGGCCAATAAGCCGACGGTCATACAGTTCATCTGAGCGCTCCAGAGCCGTCTGCCAAACAAAACACACTCTGCTGAATTCAACGTTTTTCAAGTAAGCGAATTAGAAAACATGTGTCTCCTAATGATGTTCGTTTACAGTAGCATTTCAATTTTAGCAGTTATTCACACAAACAGTAGCACAATATCCTTAATTACACTGATATGACAATGTAATAATATCACGTATGACTAAATCTACTTTTTAATTATGCAATGTAACATCAAGATGCAATGTTGTTAGGTTCTGGTTTACCCTTCCTGTTACAAATGTCCTGTTTAACAGAAAACACTTGATTTCAGCTGATTTGCCATTTTCATTCATTTATGAAACAAAGGTGAAAATTTAGAGAATCACTCTGTATTACAAAATCTAACATTCTTCCTGTCTGAGCATCATTTACAATAACCCACCTGTGGCCAACATAAATTGAAAGAGCATGTCTCAGAAAGATTATTTTAACTATGGCATTCTGACATCTAGGTTGAGTCTTTTTTTATTTATTTTTTAAACACACATTGTCATTTGAAACTCTGCAGCAAGACTGTGGTCTTCTACAACCGTCACAAAACTCAACTGGACAGTTAAACCAGGATACGGCTCATCGAAGTGAACAGAGTGATGGAAACAGGATGGACGGCGGCGTCACTGACCTCATTAGGTAACTGGATCATGCAGAACACAATAGTATTGTTCTGGCCAGCATTGAGCTCACTTGGAAGGTGAACTCTCAATTTGCTGTTTGAAACATCTGAATCTGTCATTACCTACAAAGGAGCCAGAAAGAGAAAGAACAGAACAGAGGAAGATAAATACAGTTTGAACTGCAGTAGGTAAAAAAATAAAAAATAAATAAATAAATAGAACTGCATGTAGTTGTCAACGGGTTCCAAGCCCCAGGAACGCCGCAAGGAATTTTGGGTCTCATGACAAACAATAAAATTGCTCCCCTTCCTTCTCCCCCATGCAGCTACGTTCACCAAGTCTTGAGTCTGTCTGACCCAACAGAAGCTTTACATGACCAACTTTAAGGTCTTGCAACTTTCTTGCTTTCTTTGGTCTAATACTGATACCAGCACAGTATTTACTGCTGGTGAAATATTCATGCAAAGGTCTGCATACAGTATCCAATTCACTATTCGAAGTAAAACTAAAATCAGACTAAAAAATCTAAGGGTCAAATCTTAGTCTCTATTTTCTTATTACGAAAACATTATATATTAAAATAAAAAATAAAACAATGTAATTTTACCACCATTCCAAAACATGTAACAGGCTGTCACCTTTTTGTCACTGGCTGAAATGTGAAGACCTTTAAAGTCACCAGTGGGTCTGTGCAGTAAAGCCACCATGTTGTCCTGGTATAAGGCTGCTGAATTATTAGTGAACTCAGTTTTCTCCAGAGCTTCCTGTAGGACTCCAAGGGCTCTTGTGAAAAATCATAAGCGGATAGTTGACCAACCAAATCAACACCTTGTTATTAATACACAAATTCAGATGATCTGTATGATAAAAAAGATTAAAATATTCACTTGACAGTGTCGTTATGGGGAACATTATGCAGTAGTAACATGAAGGTTTCCATGCAGCAGCTTGCATGATCAGCATCGTTCTGTTCTGAAGATTTAATTAATACATAGTTTATATGAGAAAATGGAAAACAGAAAATAATCTTCCTTCTGGTACCTGTTGATGTTTACGTACCTGGATCAGAAGGCTGTTTGCAGTTTAAATAGTCTAATGCTTTACAACAACCTGGAGATAGGGAATGTTTTTTGGCTGCACTGCCATTTGTTTCCACATTGTGATGAAACATGAAAGACAAGATCAGCCAGCAGAGAGTCCAACGCCTCATTCTGTGAGACAGAGACAACATTCAGCTCACAGCAGCTGCTTGTGGTTAGAGTCGCTGTGTTAATGAACACCAGTGCAGAGAACAATTATTAATGAAACCAAATATAACATTTGTACTTGTTTTTTTTCCTGATTGTCTCAAAGTCTGCACAAGTTCTTACACCAAACTAAACTTTACTGTGTCTTTTTTAAATTAGTTACAAACATTGATGTAATTATGCAGCCAGAAATTTGCATATGTCAGATAAAAAGACAGAAACAGTCTTTTTCTCACAGTTGAAAGCTAAATCAGACAAAACTTGTCAAGTTTTAGGTCAGTCAGAAATACCCAAATTATTTCTGTTTGCTAAATGAGGATATGTCAGAAATAAGGTTGAGTGATGTGCTACACTGATTCAGACATATTCCTCAGTGATATATTCACGCAGGTGGTGACATTTGACTTTTTTTTTTTTAGTGCAACAATGTAAACAAGCAAAAACAACAAAAAACAAAACTGAAAATAAGGCTTAAAAACATCATGCTGTGTGTAATTATTCTATATAATGAGCTTTACTCAGTGAACTAAATTATTGAAAGAAGGAAACTTTTGAATACCCCAACTCATTTAGTCTTTATAAGGCCTGCTTAACAGTAAAACACAGTGAGGTAAACTTGAGTTCACTTTCAGTCCCACCCATTAAAACAACATCATTTATGTTGTTTTGTTGTTATGATGTTGTGTTGACCCACAACATCATTTATGTTGTTTTAATTAGAATTTATTTAAAACTTCTGCTGCTGTTGGAAGCTTCACCTGTTTCTGGGATGAGCAAAGTCAGCAGTGTTTCAGGATCCAAACAACTGGTCAACACGATCATTTTCTAAATATAAAATGTTTAAAAATCTTAAATCTTATGGTTAAACCTTAACCTGCATCGCTAAACACAAAATTAAAATTGAATAAAATAAATTGTTTTTTTTTTTGTTTTTTTTTATGAAATCTTTCTTTTCAGTGAGTTAGTTTGAGCTTCTACACAGTTTTTATTTCTGTGCACCTTGTTAAATAAAACACAGGTTCTGCTTTGGTCTGACTTCGATGCAACCAGCTTAAATAAGAAATGTGAAGAAAATCATATCCTACCTGCAGTAATGCGTCTGCTTCATGACCAGGTGGAACATGAAGATACAACTGATGTGACAGCAGGAGACCAACCTTCACTTTAAACCAGTTAAAAATAACATGTAAATGAGACTCCAGAGAAAAACAGGAAGCTTCCAGACAGATATGTGTCTGTTCTGAATCATTGCAATAAAGAAAAATGTGTGTGTAAAGATAATTGTTTGCATCAAAGACAATCAGATACCAGAATTTTGACAGCTTTGCACATTTATTTAACCTCATTATTTTGAGCAACTATTTGTTGGTCTATTTAACAAAACTAAATCATGTTCTTGTGAAGATGCTAAAAGGTTTGAGGTTTTAACTTTTAACTTTATGTTCACTTCCTGTCTGGTTCACAATAACTGACTTGGTGTTTGAAACATTTGCCACCACATGTGCAGCTCTGAAGACAGAATCATCAGTTCACTACAACCTTTGAGAAATCCAAAACTCAGAAAGAAAAACTTCAATGCAAAGTTTAAATGTACGATTTCCAATCCATGGTTTTTATGGGTTTAAAATGCAAACTGCTGTAATACTTCTTAAAAGCACAGATCTACGTCAATTTCCTGAGGCTTTCTTTGGAACAAATGGGATGGAAACCCATTTGAAGAGGGATGAGTGATCACGCAAATGAGATTTGCAGTGAGAACAAAGCCGTGTCTGTGCTTCTACCAAAAAGGTGATGTCTTTTATCCAAATAGCATGAAACCAAAACTAACCTGTTTTTTTTTTTGTGTTTGTTTGTTAGTATTTTTTTTACACGTCATGCATCTGGTCCAGCAGAGTTCTGAGAACGCTTTAGTTAGTTAATGGATTCAAAACAGTGTCTCTGAACTCAGCTGGATGAACAGCCGGTGTTGGTTCCGATCCAACAAATAACCAAGAAACAATTAATAACGACAACAGAAAGGTTTTAGTCAAGACCTGCACACAAAGACTGCCAGGATCTTCGGCTTTTTTAGTTTTTTTTTCTAGGTTTGTAGTTTAATTCATTTGTTATCTGTGGGTTGCCTTTGTTCTCCTCTGTTTTCAGCCTTGTTTCTGTTTTACTTTAGGTCAGTCTGGTTCTTGTGTTGCTTCCCCAGCTTCCCTGTCACTGTTACTGTTACTTCTTCTTACTCCTTTGTGTTATTTCTCTCCCTCAGCCTGCCTTCTCCTTTGCCCTCACAGCTGCACCTTGTTTTCTAATTAACACCAGTCCATTATTCCAGTGTTTAAACTCATTTAGGAGACAGAGGAACGTGGGAACACAGATGATGAAGTGTTGGGAAGTGAAGCCACACTGCATCCTGATTCCTATCTAATTTGACTCCATAATCAAACTTTAGTCATGGATCCACTTTCTCATAAGCATTCAAAACAGCAGTTGTTTATATTTCTGCTGCTGAGCTGTAGCTATATAGAATGACTATTCAAATAAAAAAAATCCCTATGAGCCAACTTAAATATTAAATCACAGTCCACATAATATTTCAAAGTTTTATCACCATCACATCCCTCTGCCCAGGTGATCAGTAGGGTGATGTATACCACTGATTATATAATATATAATTAGTTGTGGAGCAATCAGGCTGACTGCTGTAAATATTTAAATACTGTGGTGATACTGCTGACAATGCATCAGCCCTGATGGAAGTCTGTTTTTTTTTTTGTTTTGTTTTGTTTAGTATTGTATTTTAGAAATGTCTGGTTTCCCCGCAATGTAAAGATTATCAGATTTATTCTTATCCATAGCTTCTTTGTTCTGTGTCATACTGACAAAATAAAAGTTGTAAATGTAATTTAAAAAATGTATATAACATCCAATCAGCTGCAGACAGTTCTTTTGTCTTACAATGCTGTGGTATGCCTCCAATTCACCACTAAAACACACAAACATAAAAAATGACAGAAGTTAAACTTCTACATGAACAGAGTGTTCGGGCTGCCCAAATCTGCTGGATAAAGTGGGGTATTTTTGCCTCCTAGTGGTAAAAAGAAAGAAGTACCTGCTACAGGGATAGTTAATGGTTGGCCAACTTATTAAAGAAGCATGCATAAAAGACTGGCATAAAGGTCTTAATATAAAATGTATTTGGAGATAATTGACAGAGCTTTAACTTTCACTTTAACAGTGTTCCACAGAGCCAGCCTACGGCATAATCAGACTAAGCAGCTGTTTAGAGCAGCGCTTCTCAACTCCAGTCCTCAGGCCCCCCCTGCTCTGCATGTTTTAGATGTGTCTCTATTCCAGAACAGCTGATTCAGATGATTACATGCCCATCAAGTGCTGCAGAAGCCTGTTAATCACCCACAGATTCAATCCAGGTGTGTGGCAGAAGGGAAACACCTAAAACATGCAGGGCAGGGGGGCCTGAGGACCGGAATTGAGAAACACTGGTTTAGAGCAAAAGCACAAATTAATAACAAAAGTTTAAATAGATGTACTATTGACAGATCAGTAAGACTTAAAAGTAAAAAAAAGAAAAAGTAAAAGTAAAAGAAAACAATCATTGATAATTTCCATTCTCTCCTTTGACAATACTGACTTTAAAAACAAATATATCTTCTACCATTTTCAAACATGTAAGAAAAAAAAACACCATATAAATGATGTGAATCATGTAACTATAGCTTTCAGTGACACAGTGTTGGTTGGACATTCAACCCGTGTCTTAATTATTTTTTTCTAATTTTGTATTTTAGTAACTTTAGTCTTTGGTATAATGCACAAATGTTCAGACAAGAATTAACTAAATCTTTTGGCATTAAATTCACATCTGGTGTAAAAACTGAGGAAAAATAGCGTGTCTGATATCACGGGGGAAACATGCAGCACTAAATAAAAAATAATAATATGGAGCTGGGGAAACCAAAAGTTTCAAAATCAACTAACAAAGAGGAGAGTGATCATTCACATATTTATTCAAAACTATTAATTAAGGAAAACGACATCACAACTGTGTTCAAACAAAAAAACTAGAAACATAAAATGTGAAGGAGTAAACAAGCAGGAGGAATCACAGGAATGATTATAAAGATGTTTTTTTTTTATCTTAACACAAAAATGTATGTTTACAAAACTGAATGATGAGCTGAAAAAACACACCGGATTATATATAATGACTGATCAAATCATTAAAACACAAGAGGGGTAGCTAAGCATGTAAATTACTAAATAAAAGAAATAAAAGTGTACAGAAATTCACTAATAAACTAAACACACAAAAAAATGCAAATCAACGATATTAAACTATAAATACAAATATTCAACAAAATGCCAAATGCTAGTTTAACTGTAGTAAATATCACTTTATATACCATTTATGAATCATCCAGATATTTGGTGGATTTCAGGTTTTTCAGAGCTTGTGTCTTTGGTCTTTTTCAAAGACAATACAAAATAAATGAAGATGAAGAAACCTGGGGGGAAAAAAGAAAGTGGAGAAAATGTCAGCGTCATGTAAATAATGCTGGAGCACTGACAAATAGATAATCAGGTCACAGCCTGTTTGATTTGCACCAGGTGCCACAACACAACAGAACACATTCAGTCACGTTGCAACGAGCTCTCCTGACCTTGCAGAGGGTTTAGGATGCAGAAGGCGTAGAGTGCAGGAGTGGTCAGGTTACCAAACGAGAAGAAGATGACTCCCCAGGGGAGGCCCAGCAGAACCAGAAGCAACAGCAAGGTGACCATTTCTGGCTTGGCGTTTTTAAGGCCGCTCCATCCGTGCTGATTCACCAAACATGAAGGGAAACACATGGACAAAATTATCAAGACATTATTACATGCTCGGTCAGGCTACATTTGCACAATACTGCTGCCTAGGAACTGCGCGTATTTTCAGACGTTGACTGGGGGATAATTCCACTTTTAGATTTAACAGTAGACACAGTAAGCTGTAGTTGTCATGCCAGGTCACTAGATGGTGCTGTTATTTTAGCATGTCAATCACTGGTATCGTGTCATTGACTTTCAATCAATCCCTCATACCGAGCACGCAGGGAGCAACGGTGGAGAAATGGCTATAATGGTAGAAGCTTGTTAAAGAATAAATCACAATACGAGAAAAAAAAAAAGGTGACAAACCTTATGATAACATATAATAATAATAATTACCTCTTTTCTCATGTGGGAGTCCGCAAAATATTTCACTGTGATTCCAAACATTATCAGATTGAACAGGAACATCAAACTGAATAATCCAAGTGTGGTCCCCATTTTCACTTTGTCTTCGGTTACGTAGCATCTGTATGTAGAAGAAAGGGAAAAGCAACCATTTTTGTCATATAATAGGAAAAACATAAATAAAATGTTATACACAGTGCTTCTGCTTTAACATTAAGACAGAATTCAAAGTACAGTATATTTAAGATAGTTTATTATTTAAATGTAAGTTTTTTTGACTGTCTTTTCTTTACACTGTTGTTCCGTTGGGGTTGGACAAGTTTAGAGAAGTACGACCATATGTGTTTTTGTCGACGATCACCACCACTGACACAATGACCGCTGGAAGACCTGAAACACAACGATTGGTACATTCTTAAAGCTGTAAATACTTATCCTCCAGTATCACACGATGCCACTCACCCCATCCCACCACGCTGAGTTTCAGCAGGTATCGTCTCACATAGACGTTGAAGACTTTGACCAGAAGAAGGTAGAGGTGAAAGCCCTCCAAGGCCATCCAGGTGAAAGAGGCCAGCAGGGAGTAGTGAAGAAGAAGAGCCACATAGAGACAAAGCTCAGTGGAGGACAACGCTGCTGCCGCCTGACTGGAGAGGAAGTGAACGTTGAGGAGGATCAAAGAAGCTGCCAGGCTGATGTGGATCTTCTTGGAATCGTCTCCTCTGAGTTTTCTGTCAGACACAGAAGACATTCTTTATGTCAACAAAGTGGCTTTAGACCAGTGGTCCCCAAACTACGGCCCGCGGGCCAGATCCGGCCCGCCTCCACATTTGGTCTGGCCCCCTGAACAATACCAGAGCATTCAGATTTTTTTTTTTCCATTTACCGTATTTTCCGGATTACAAGCTGTTTATATGTGGGGTTTTTCTTCAACCACCAGGGGGCTCTTTAGCAGGAAGTGAATCATTGGAAGTCTCGGTTACTTGCGTGTCAACATTGAGCCCACAAGCAGCAAAATGAGTAAGAAACAGATCAGGTATCTTTGGAAAGTTTCTTTGCAAAGGGGAAAAGGCCCAGAGAAGAGACAGGAGAATGGATTTATCCCGGACCGGTAGGTGAGTCAAACATTACAAGCCGCTCTGCTGCTAATGAGGCTATGAGCCATGTTGAGACCAAGCAGGCTGTGGATATAAGCAACACTTCGGGTGTCATTGTCTCCCATCACTCCCAGATGGGACCGTCTCGTTGCAGAGAAACAAGCTCAGGGCTCCAGTTAGTCATTATCGTGAGTTAAAATTTTCACAAAAGTAAAATGTTCGTTTTTGTGACGCTTCTGTATCTTATTTTGAAGGGATATAGAAATGTTACCATAACACCAGAGTCAGAGCGTTTGGGCAGTGGTCGAGAGGAAATGAGTAGAGCTTGTGAGTCTTAAATCTTGTTTAGACGGCAAGATTTAAGGACTTTCGGCCGATTCTCCAAACCTTTGTGACCACAGAGCTGATAAAAGAACAACAGGTTCGATCGGTTCGTGTCTCCAAGGCAGGAGCAACACGAACCGATTCCAGAGGATAATCCAGTAAAACCCCCAAACATAGCGGGCATTTAGAATAACCAAACACGGATGACGATGTAGAAACAATAGTGATAGTTTGTGGAGTCATTTTAAGTGACAAAAGACGTAACAAAAAGAAAAGGCGATGGATAAAAGACGACGGGAGCAGCCGCTCTATTTGCTGCACTATGATTTGGAGGTGACTGTGTTTTTTCATATTTAACATTTTTAACTAAATAAACATAATAATGACCTTTAGATTTAATAATAAACATTTCGACATATCATCTCCGATATCCACCGGACTCTCAGTTGCGCGATATGTCAGCTGTTTGGGATTCCCCTCTGTTCTGACGTCACCGCGCTTTCTGATTGGCTACCTGTCACATTCAGTTACCGTAATAAGTTCAGTTAAATTTAATGTTGGCAACTTTTTCTTTGTCAACCCTAATAAATGTGATATTCAGTTGACCTGTTATGACTCAAATTTTGGGTGTCCGCCCCCCTCTGCTGCTGCTGCATCGTTGTGGCTTATATGTGTATGTTTACTGGTTAAAAAAATAAATAAATAAACTTTGGGGTTGTGGCTTAGAGTTCAGTGCGGCTGATAGTTAGGAAAATACGGTTTATAATCCTTCCTGGATTTTTTCTGTGAAGAACCCAGAGAGGGTTATTTGATTGTGCTTTCTGGAAAACAATATATTTTTACATTTAGGCACTCCTGCAATCATCACACCTTTTCTGTTACAAACTGACTCCGGCCCCCCACCAGAGAAGGGGAAAGTTATGTGGCCCTTGGAGGAAAATGTTTGGGGACCACTACATTAAACTTTTCTTTTTTTTACCCTGTGCGTACGAGGATTTTTTACATTTTATTTTTTATTTTTTCCGTGATTTCACTTCCCCGAAACAGATGTTATGTCTGCCGCGCTTCTGAGCACCGCTCTCCTTCTGGGTGCGGGAGGGTCACGTCTTCACCTTCATTAGTTAAAGCCACAGGGTGAGTTAAGTTTAATTCTTTGCAGCGGCAGAGCCGCGTCCACCTTGGTTGTGCTGCCGCAGCGAACTGCGCATGTTATGATCTAATTAACTTGTTCACCTTTATTTATTTCCTCAAGATAAACTGCCAGCTCCTCTGTTTAGACTATAAATGGGTTCAACATTGCATTCTCTTTAGTTTTCTCTGTTCTGTATGTAATGGAGACTGAAATTAAACGCACCATTTCTACCAAGGTTTTTGAATGGGCTTCCTAACCAGACGCTCCAAAGCGTCCGGTGTTATGCCCAGGTGTTATTCTTTAAATGTATTTAAAGAATAACTTCAGCGAATAATTGTGTGAGATCCCAGCGTGGAGCAAGTAACTCCAATCACACCAATCAGATTGCTGCGGCACATCAATATAAAATAAATACAGAGTTGAATGGCTTCAATAATTACTCATTTAATATATCCAATTCATATGATGTTCTGATTAGCTTGATGACTTTCAATTGCCCCTTTTCCACGAGACAATTGAAAGTCATCAAGCAAATCAGAACAGCGGAGAGGACTTAGACATTCATCCGGGATGCTTCGACTAAGGTTACCAAGGGACCAGCCCCTATACATTTAAAGCCGGGAGGAAGCGGGGAAAGAGAGACAGAGACTGCGGCAACGTGTCGGTTGGTCTGTGTTATCCAGAAAGCAGTTGGGCACAATATCGCAACACCAACACCGTGAGTGAAACAATGACTGGGGCAGCCTACTATATGATATACTCGGGGACCATTTCCTTATTATACGTCCACATTTGTAGAGTACGGAACTAATCGCGTCCCGTTTAGGTTCAATACGTGACGTGTGGCAACCTTAACTATAGAGTCTATTCTTTGTTCCTTATAATGCTAACTAATACGTTAGTTCAAAAGGAATAAGAGAAAATAGCTGATTTAGGAAAAATGAAATAATCATTTGAGTTATGGGCAAATCCCAAATCTATGAAATAACACTTTACCTGTTGACTGTGAACAGCAAAACAGTGATGACAAGAGCAAACAGAGAGATACCACAGCCGATGTAAGTGATGTAGGACAGGATCTCAGCATCTTTGGCTGAGAGGTCTGCAGACACCTGAGGAGAAAAAATACTCACATTCTATTGCTCATCTACACCTATCAATTTTCTAGCAAGATAAAATTTAGAAAAAGCTTAACATTTTAAAGCTACAGTTATCTTTATAATGTGGATACTCAATTCAGTGAACTGCCATCACTTATAAAAATGAAGCTATGCCAAAATGGAAGTCCAACCCCTTTGCTTCTACAATGAAAGAGTCAGGTGCTGACTGTCTGCATTCCCAGGAGCAAAGATAAGTATGACTGTGGATAT
>NW_006800058.1:1098365-1101033 GCF_000485575.1 Poecilia formosa | reverse complement strand
AAGTCATATGACTTGATTCTGTGCAGAGTCTTGGTCAGTAAGCTGATTCTGATTCTGTTCTGGATTGTATAAAAACCAGCGGTCTCAAACTGCGTTCCTCAAAGGCCACAATATTGACCTACACATTTTAATTAAATGGTGAAACTGCCTTACTAGAATGCAGTCAAGCTCTGTTAATCAGCTAATATTGGAGCTTGGTGTCCTGAAGCAGAGACATTATATGTTGCAGGACTCTGACCCTTACGGAATGCAGTTTGAGATCTGGACTAAGTCCTGTTCACCAGTAAAACTGTAAGTCTCTGCAGTGGGGTTGGGGTCCTCTGCTTTATTCTATGGGCTTTGTGAAGCTATTGGAGGAGTTGGAATGGAACCACCAGACTAAATTGGGATAGTTATTTAACAAACTGCCTTTGCTTCAGCAACAGCTTCCGTCCTTTACTTGATCGTTGATCCCTGAACCTCCCACCACTTCCTCATACTCCCCACCATCTGTGCTAGCGCCTCCTGTTTCCTCTTCCTCACGCTTCAGGCCTCGATGTCTTCAAGATGCCTCAACTCCCATTCCACAGGGTCTGACTGACATCTCCAATTCAGTTCCAGAGAGTCTGGTCAATATCTTCATTCCTGCCCCAAACTCAACCACATGTTCCTATTCCCAGGTTCTCCAATTAGAGTCTTTGGATGGGCTAGTCTCTGTCTCCTGTTCCTGTGTTCTCCCACGAGGGCGTCCACCTGGGCTTGCCTTGCTTTTGAGTTACCCACTGATTGTCAGTCCTGGATACTTTACCTTGGGCCCGTTGCCTCTTGATTGGCCTCCTGCTTTCTTCTGAGGGTTCCTCCTGTATCCATGGAGCACACCAGGGTTCCTTCATCTAGAACCCACCCTTAAGTGGATTCTAGATGGAGTTTGTCATGATCTTTGGGACTTTGGTTTTATTTTGGTAATGGTATTCTCCTCCATTGTTCCCTGTGTGTTCTATCAGTCATTTCTCATATTTCCTCGGTTTATCTTGAGTTGTTTGTCTTCTGGACCCAGTTTCTAATCAAATGCCTGCTCCTGATTTAGTAATCAACTTGCTAGCTTAAACATCTCTTAGCCAGCTGCAGTCAGCTGTTATTCCCACCAGCTGGCTTCCTAGTGTTCCTCTGGTGATGTATTATTTTAGATTGGTCCGGGCTTAAACCTTTGAGTTTTTCTGAGTAAAATAGTTTATTTTCACCTGCTCCTGTCTCCTGCATTTGGGTCCTTCTCCTCACCATTATGTAGCAGTAAGTCTACATGTAGAGCTCTTGTGATCCCAGCAAAAAGCTTGACTAGCTCAATAAGTGTCTCTCTCAGGGCCTAGTTTGCTCAGCGTACTCAGTCATGTTCATCACTTACACAGGAAGATACACGCACACACACACACACACACACACGCACGCACGCACGCACGCACACACACACACACACATATACGTTTGTGTTGCTATCTTTGTGGGGACTTTCCATTGACTTCCATTCATTTCTACCTACCTACCTTACCTTTACCCTTTTCCTAACCCCTAACCATCACATACCTAACCCTAACCCTATCCAAAACTCAATTCATACTCCTTGTGGGTATGTCCCCACAAGGAGCAATTGGTCCCCACAACGTAGTATATGTCAGGAAAATCGTCCCCACACACACACACACACACACACACACACACACACACACACACACACACACACACACACACACCCGAGGCGACGCTGCGTGAAGTGTAACAATCGCTACATTTACCTCGTTATGTGCAAGAGGTGAAGGAGCGTGAGGCGCGCTGAAGTGTATGGGAAGCATAATCGGCACGTCGCCCCCTCCAGACGGGGTTTTGGCGCCCCCTCTGGTGCTGCGCCCCTATGCATTGCATACGCTGCATACCCACTTTTTGCGCCTCTGACAAGTAGTTATGTGTTTGGATTATCATTGAAATATTTTACTAGCTTTGGATGCCTGTTAAATGCAGTAGTGGGATGTAATGAAGTACAAGTACTTTGTTATCATACTTAAGTAAATTTTTCATGTATCTGTACTTAAGTAGATTTTATTGTGGGTACTTTGGACTTTTACTCCACTACATTTTACAGTAGGTATCTATACTTTATACTGCACTACATTTCTATAAAGCGTTGCGTTACACGTTACATCCAAGTCGCATTGTGCTATTTCAATTTGTTCATTAGTTTGAAAGTAATCAATGATTCCAGTGCCAACTTTACCTCCCCCGAAAGCTTGAACTTCTAGCTTTCAAAAATTAAGTTAAGTTGCAAAACACAATCTGACTTTTGGATATGAAATTGATTTAAAAATTTTATCAACACATCTATTAGGTTTTTAATTCCAATATTTTACTTGTCAGGAAATAGAATAGAAATGAATACTCCAAACTAAACCTATTTCATTTAACCAGCTGGTACAGCAGCCTTCCATCAGTTCAAGCTTTCCTGCCTATAACCATGTATGTCTTGTTCCAGTTACCTCTCACCAGACAGGATGGTCTCACATAGGTCTTGTTATCATGGAATTATTGATATTTTTCACAATTTTTGTACTATCCATCCATCCATCCATCCTTCCATCCATCCATTTTCTGCCGCTTATCCGGGGTCGGGTCACGGGGGCAGCAGCTTCAGAAGGGAGGC
>NW_006800058.1:1097013-1098355 GCF_000485575.1 Poecilia formosa | reverse complement strand
TTCCTAACCCCAACCCTAACCATCACATACCTAACCCTATCCCTCTCCATCACCATCACATACCTAACCCTATCCCTCTCCATCACCATCCTAACCCTAACCCTATCCAAAACTCAATTCATACCTTAGCCCTAACTCTGCCCCCTGACCCAAAAACAGGGTTTCCCCTTGTGGGGACCAGGCTCCGGTCCCCACAAGGAGCAATTGATCCCCACAACGTAGTATATGTCAGGAAAATCGTCCCCACAAGGTATTACAAACAAACACACACACACGCACGCATGCACACGCACGCACACACACACACACACACACACACACACAGAAGAGAGAGAAATGGCATTTGTAATTATTGCTTAGTAGACACAAACCCCTCAGAGGTTGTTAGCTTTGTCTCCAGCCTCCTTAAAGTGGACAGGTTTTGACTGAGAACCAGAGGAAATGCAAACATCCCCTTCAGTAGATGTCTGTCTGCTGTTCTATGTCCCTCATTGTTACACTCTACAAAATCAACAGTGGTTCAGGTATTGGTGTTTTCACCACAGAAAATCATTTTTGATTATATTAAAGCAACTATGGACCTTGTTGGTTGTTTTTATTGATAAAAAAGTGAATTGCCATCTAATATTGTAATGTTTTTATCTTATGCTACATTAAGAAATTAAATGTTCTAGGTTTTCTGGTTGAAGTAATGATGAGTGAAGTAGAGTCTTTGCTTGACAAAGAATGGTGGAGTGACAGTGTGCAGGTTTAGCCGCAGTCGCTGCAGACCAGGTTGTTTGCAGTGCAGTCTGTCTTCCGCCATGGCGGTCAGCTCCTCTTCACCTTCATCCTCCTGGAACAACAGGTCAAGCTCATCCGGCTACACAGATTTACCAAATACTAAGGGGAAGTCAAACAAAGCTAATGGCTTTCATCTACCTTCTGTTGAGTCCACATCAAAAAAATCAGAAAAGTTTTGAATCTACGACAAGATATAATTTTACATAGTTAAAATAGTGAAATGTTTGTTCTGGTTACGTAAAGAGATTGTTAATAGTTTTTTAAAGTAATTGTGTTGTTTTCTTCTTGAATTGATTTGATAGCACTGAACAAAAACCAAAAACAGAAACCTTGTTATTGGTTGAACTTGAATGACCACTTTGTTCACTCTACTCTTCCCAGTATGGCTTTTTGCTGCCACAATTTGCCACAAGAATCGGCCCTTCTCCACAATCTTCCTCAGGGTCCGGTCACCTCTTTTCGTTGTGTAGCGTTTTCTGCCACACTTTTTCCTTCCTACTGACTTCCCACTGAGGTGCCTTGATATAACACTCTGCAAACAGCCGATTCGTTCAGAAAT
>NW_006800058.1:1095290-1096551 GCF_000485575.1 Poecilia formosa | reverse complement strand
AAGGGCAGACTTGGTGGAGTCCAACTGTCACAGGAAACGAGCTCGACTCACTGCCGGCTCTGCGGACCAGACTCTGACACCGGTCATACAGGGACCTGACTACTTTTTAGAAATGTTTTAGAGTGCAAAGGACAGCCCTCATGGATATTTAATAACAGAAAGTTTGTCCTACCAAAAGCACACCAAAGTATGTGAGATGGTCACAGGAACAGGTGACATGACTCTGATTACGATCCCAGAGGGTAAAACATCCATCCACACTAAACTCTGGTAAATCAGAGACAGAGCAGTTTGCTAACTTAAAGACAACGTCACATGTTCATCAGCACATAACAACTCTACGAGAAAGTCTATTTATGTCCGATCCAACAAATTGAGTAATGATTTTTCATGTTACTACGCGAGGTTCATGTAGGAGTTTATGCTTACTTTGTGTTGTAGTATTTAAGAACACACACTCTGGCCTCAGGGTTTCCTAAAACACAAAAATACATTGTTTAGTGAATCTTAGCATCAGATTTTAATTTTGACTTATCTTTACTAAACCTGATCAAACCTACATTCTGAAACAACATAAGGTTTAAGCCCGAGTTTAACAATACAGTGGGGAAATGACATGATTGTTACATTTATGCTTGTTGTTAATTTTATGGTGATGTTGACTCGTTCCTGAAGTCCTGAAATGGTCTTGCATCGCACGCTCAGGCCAATCAGTTGATGATCATACAGTTTATCTGAGAGCTCCAAAGCAGCCTACAAAAGGAAATGAAGTCAGTTTATTTAAAACGGTACCTGCAATTGATTCTTTCATGTTTGAGAAACCCTTTAATCTCCATGGCAACCATTCAGCTGAGCAAAATGTCTGGGTGGACCGAGCCCCACCTTTGAGGCACAGAAGGCTGCTCAGAGCTGCAGCTTCCCCACTCAGCTCCTTCAGATTAGCCAGCAAACACCTTGTGGAACTGCGCATCAGCTGAGCTCAATATAGGAGCTACTTCTCCTATAAAACGTTGTTAAAAGGTTAATATAGGATGTTCTGATGAATTCCCGAAGGCAGCATTTCAGAAAGAGCAGGAGTTTATAAAGGGACAGAGGCCCAATGTCAATTTAATTTAATTTACAAAGACACATTTCTTTTAAGTCATATTTTATGTATATGAAGCATTTTTATGTATATAAAGCAACAACTGAAGATAACATGGTTACTTGATTAAATTTGATTGCACAATGTGCCTAGAAAACACAAAATACTGCCCCTTGA
>NW_006800058.1:1076936-1095255 GCF_000485575.1 Poecilia formosa | reverse complement strand
AGCTTCCTCACTCAGCTCCTTCAGATTAGCCAGCAAACACCTTGTGGAACTGCGCATCAGCTGAGCTCAATATAGGAGCTACTTCTCCTATAAAACGTTGTTAAAAGGTTAATATAGGATGTTCTGATGAATTCCCGAAGGCAGCATTTCAGAAAGAGCAGGAGTTTATAAAGGGACAGAGGCCCAATGTCAATTTAATTTAATTTACAAAGACACATTTCTTTTAAGTCATATTTTATGTATATGAAGCATTTTTATGTATATAAAGCAACAACTGAAGATAACATGGTTACTTGATTAAATTTGATTGCACAATGTGCCTAGAAAACACAAAATACTGCCCCTTGAAAAACTATGTCATCTATTGTGATCAATTTTAGTTTAAACTGGTGTAAATCTCTGGGAAATCACAAATGCAGCACAAGTATGAGAGTTTTATCAGGATAACTTTGTACAAAGTAGAACTGAACAATAATGTGTAATTGTTTATTTACTGCTAAAAACAAAAGGAGACAAAATGTTTAGATCCTAAATATCATATTATTCTCTGACCTCTTTAGGAAGCTGAATCTTGGAGAACACAATTTTATGTTCCGCGCCAAGATTCAACTCTTTAGGCAGACGAACGCTCACCAAACTGTCTGGCATGATCGTACCTGGCGTCACCTGGAGTAGATCACAGCCAGACATAGAAAGATTGAAGAAGATCCAGAAAAAAAAAAACATAGTTCAAAATTCTCTGCTCATGTATCTTTGATCAGAATAAGCATAATATTAAGAATAATAAAATAAAATTAAGTGTTACCTCAGGGTCATTGGCAGAAATGGTAAGACCGTTGAAAGGAATAGTGGGCTTTTGTATGAAAGCCAAAATGTTTGTCATTTTGAGTGTCCCTGCAGTCACCTCTCTTTCCTCCAGAGCTTGCTCTATGGTTTTAAGTGTTCTTGTGGAAAGACAAGAGAACACATAGCGTAAAACACTCGGTTCTCAAAGACAATATTAAAATATCGGTGTAAGCTGAAATATATAAAAATATTTACTCGACAGTTTCATTGTGGCGAGTTTGATTCTTCAAAATGTTGAATAAATTTTCAATGCAACATTGGACATTTTGTTCAGAAAGGCTGCCTACAGAGTAAAATGATACATGTTATTACATATAGTGCTACAGAACGTGATCAGTGCAACTTTCTGTTGAGAAAAACAAAAGGTTACAACAAAACAAGTCAGAGAGGACATCCATTCATCATCAAACTCACTAAGGCTTTTTGGGAACATTAAACTTTCTCATAGCTTTACATTGCAGGACTTTTCAACAGAGTTAGCACACATACAGTAGCACAATCTACACTGAAATGACTCACTTGGAGAAGCTTCACATCTCCCAACATTCCTGCACAATGACAGTAGGGTAATACAAGTTGTGACTGCAGAAAAAATACAACAAAAACAGACATAAAAATAACACAAATGCATAGAAAACAAATTGCTCACTAGAATACTATTAATAGAATATAAGTTCCTGTTCAGGCTTGACACAATATGAAAAATAAAGACGTGCTATGTTAAAACAGTTCAATATTACATAAAAGTAGAACACTAAAGTTGCTCCTCTAGCTCACTATCAGTCCCAGCAATAGCACATATTGGTTTTCAGCAACATAAATGAAGGTGGTGCTTTGTTCAGTTAATGTTTAGTATCTGCATTTTTTTAACAGTGGGCTTGAAAATATGGGACATTAATCAATATCAAGTTTATTTGTACAGCACATTTTAGCAACAGGGCAGTTCAAAGTGCCTTACGTCATGAAAGACAAAAATAAAGTCATAAAAACACCATACAGTCAAAAATTGAGAAACCAGCAACAAACATTCTGATGAATGTCTGTCATCAAACATCCATGTTTTGATTTTCATCATCAGAATCATCAAGTTGCATCAAATAAATTGGTCAATGTTTCATTTATTATGGTTCAAAAGTCACTAAATAGCTGGTTTTCTAGTTTAGACTTAAAGGCACTTAGTGCTTTGGAGTTTTCTGGAAGTTTGTTCCAGATTTGTGGTACATAGAAGCTGAATGCTGCTTCTCCATGTTTGGCTTTGGATCTGGGGATGCAGAGCAGAATCACAACCAGAAGATCTTAGTGGTTTCTTTGGACATACCTCCTGTAATTTCTATGTTTGGATTGCATAGTCCATTTTCTAATCCAGGTATTTTACAAATGTTCGATTCTTCACCGAGTGAAAGCTTGGGCAGGAAGATCATCCACCACAGGCCCCAGCACTTTATCCTGTAAAATAGACAGTTATATAGAAATAGCCTCTGTATATTTTTTTTGATTAGTCATTAGGGGAAGCATGTTAAACTGCCTTACTTGCCAACAGAATAACATGATACAAGAAAAAAACAACAACTGAAGAATGTGTGCAGAGCTATACAGATATTTTATAACAGGATTGCACTAAGATAAAGTCTGCCATATGCTTATAAGAACAAAATTGTCCAACAAAGGTTTACCCTTTTATATCATTTATAGTCCTTGGTTAGATAATACTATTTAAAATAGACACTACAGTGTTTTCATTGATATTAGTTTCTGACTAATAACATACACAAATATCGCACCATTTAATATTAATATTGTATATGTAATTTCCGTTAACACTGTGTGAATGAATCCTCAGCAACCCTACTATTTATGTATGCTGCAAATAAGATGAACTAGTTTTACAAACCAAACAAGAACAAGCAGGAAAACTAACACGTCTCGTGCTTGAAAGAGAAACCCATGTATATGCATACACTGGCGATGGTGAAAGTTTGGACACAGTGCTGTCACATGAAGTGTTGCGCCAAGGAGATGAAAAGAACAAGGGTTGGAGCAGAGGTTGTGCTAGACTTTTTAGGCCATAATTTTGACTGTCGGTGTCAAAAAAATGTTTTTCATCTATTTTTACCTGTCAATTCTTTAAATAATAATGTTGGACATCCAACGATGAAGTACTGAAACTGAATATAAGGGCTATTATCACTAGTCATTCAACCATACACTGTGTTGACTCTGGTCTGCTTCCATTTATTTATTTATTTTTTTAAGATCAACGTATTATTTACAGTGCCCTCAACTGGTCAGCTAACTTAATCAGGCAGTTACTAATGTCACAATTTTCACTTTCAAGCAGCCAGCATGCTGAAATGAGTGAAGCACATGCATTGCGTAGTGTGAGATTAGATTCTATTAAGTCATTGTTGCAATACTTGATTCACTTTTGTATTATTTTGCAGTTGTGCATACATGTCCTGCTAAGTGGATTTTAGAAGGACCCGATTCTATGACAGAAAGAGGAAACAGAATAATAGGAAAACTAGAACAGCTTGAAGAACAGGATGTGAAGGACAAGCAGAGTAAAAGGCAGAAAAAGTACAAACCTACTAAGCAAATTAACTACAAAACATAAGGAAAAGAACAATTCCGATCTAAAAAACTAAATTTAGAAAGAACAGAACACAAGAATAGATAAAGAAACTAACACAAATGAATAGAAATGAATATGAGACATTGATTAGAATATGGCAAAAATGTAAATAAATACAAATAAGAGGTTGGTGAAACTAAACTCAAACAGTATATGTGAGTTGTGGTGCTCATGTGGAAGATTTTTTTTATTAGGTGCAAAAAGTCTGGTAGTAAGTTTCACATAGGTCACCATAGAATTAATGCTGCATCTG
Organism: Poecilia formosa; assembly: GCF_000485575.1. NCBI lineage: Eukaryota > Metazoa > Chordata > Actinopteri > Cyprinodontiformes > Poeciliidae > Poecilia > Poecilia formosa. Next base: position 1,091,524 of record NW_006800058.1, on the reverse strand, counting down.
CTACAGAGTTAAATGCATAGCAAGCTCATGTGGAAGCAATATTTTTGCTTCCTTTGTAATGAAGTGCCAATATACAGTAGTGTGGTGCAGGATTAATGCTTTACAGATCTAACCAAGAAATAAAAATGGACTGAACAACGCAGAAGTGAAAAAGAGAAGAGAAAAATAAATAGCAAAATATACATTTTGACTAGTTGAATCATGCTTTTAAATCTGGTTTTAACAATGTTGCCAAGGAAATGAAGGCATTTTGACAAAAGTCAGACGGGGTATGAGGGCCACACTAAGAAAAAAAAAATAAATATAAGAATTTTGTCACATTAATACAATAATAAAGCTATTAAATTCTACGAATAAAGCAGTTTGACAGAAAGTCCAAATAACACAAGAAAAAACTCATGATGAGAAAAAAGTTGTGATAATGTGAGAATAAACAACTTTGAGAATAAATTTGTAATAATAGGACTAAAAAGTCCTAATATTAGAAAAAACTCATAACATGACGAGAATAAAGTCGTATATCAGTAGAAGGAAGCAGTAATTTTATGATAACTCCTACACAAGAAATAATACATTAAAATGAGAATTTTTGAGCATCTTGCGAAGTTATACTTTGGTATCAGTTTTACAAATATTTGATCTTTTAACATATCAGCATCAAATTATTATCAGTAGCAGGACTTTGTGAAAATAACTATTTTAAAGGAAAAATCACAAACCTGATGATTTTATAACTCCATCAAAGCTTTGCTCTCATTGAAACAACTTTTTTCTAGTAATTTTCCAACTTTCTTCTGGTAACATTGTGTCTTTGTTCTGCTTTTATTGTTAATGTATTGTCATAATTTCAAAAAAAGATATCTTAGTCAGGCCCTTAGATAGCCTGTAGTATGTCATACAGGATCATGTGTGAAGAGTGTCGCTTGTTTTTGTCACTTTGTTTTGCAAACCTTCATCTGATCGAACTGACACAAAGGCTGGTATATTTATATGATGCCCTGCACTTGGCTGGAAATACATAACCAATAATCTTGTCTCTGCTTTGTTAAGTAAGCAATAGTTTTACTCAAATCTTTTATTGACATCAAACAGATGAAATATTGTTGTACATATAAAGTATCATAACCTACCTTTGCATGTTGCCAAGTTCTTGTAGCGAGTTTGTCTGGGAAAAGAACAGATGATGTGACAGAAACCTCCAGGTGCCTACTGAGCTTCGAAAGCTGAAGCTGACAGAACGGTTGTGTGACAGCAGGAGGAAAAAAATAATGAGGAAAGTCTGAGTTTGAAAGCTTTATTTACATAGTGTATGAGAAAAAAGAGGAAGTGCTCAGATAACCATTTGCCTTTGATTTTCATGGAGTCGTGAAACCTGCCCATCTTCAAATGAATGAAACTGTAGAGACAGCTCAAACTTTGTTCACAATGTCAAAAAAGCAATACACAAACAGACATGCTTAGTCTGGTTTGAAAGAGTGATAGTGTTAGAATGACATTTAGGGCAGCTGAACCAGACAATCATCACTTGGAAGTTGTCATATTATGTCATATTATATTACCGAATTAACAGGATTTTATGTACTGATATAAAAAATCTTCAGACTGTGATTGATTTTCCCATTAGCTAAACTTAAAATTATGAAAAGCCACTTGACCTGTTTTATAAATTAAACTGGTCTGATTGGAGCAGATTTCTTTAGCCAGTTTTTTGAATGATGTTTGTGCACCCAGCTGTATATTACAGCCTAGTGAGAGCCTTGCAGTGTCAGTGTGTTTCATGCTTTATCCATCAGCTGATTGACTAGCAGAACATACAGGTGGACTTTCTGCCTAAGGGTCAACACACCTTCAGCACTAAAGGTCAGAGCAGAAACTTTATCAAGAAGAAAAGTGAACAAAGGACATTTTGAGCTTTACATCATGTTATAATGTTACTCCCTCATCAAGAACAGATGTGCAGTGTTGCTTTGATTCTTTCATGCATGTTTTAGAAATCTGTTAATCTCCCATGGCAACCATTCAGCTGTGCAAAACATCTGGGTGGATCTAGCCCCCTATTCAGCTCCTTCAGACTAGCCAGCAGAAATTAACAAACACCTGGTGGGACTGCACATCAGCTGAGCTCATCATAGGAGCTACTTGCCAGTGAAACGCTGGTAAAAACTTTAAGTGGTTAATAGAAGAGCCATGTTGTGATGACTTCATGAAGGCAGAGTTTCAGAAAGAGAAGACGTTTCTTAAAGAGACAGAGGCCCAATTTTAAGGTGCTAAATTACAAAGTAAAATTTTTATTGAAGTCTTATTTGATATAAACAGCATTTTATAACAACTGAGTTTAACATAGTTACTTGGTTGTTCCAGAAAATGATTCTATGTGACAGGAAAATACATAATACTGACAGGGTGATAGATTTTGCATTTTCAACTTTCAAAAGCTCAACAGATGTGCTGCCACTTCTTATTAGCAGAGATCTTTCTACAGGCCTGTTAACAGCATGATTTGTAATCGTATGCCCCAAAAAATGAGCTTATGTTTAAGTTGGGCATTTACACATTATTAGTTGGCTCGTGTCATGATGAGTCAAATAACTTTCCCTGACAACAACAGCAGATTCATTTTGACCTCTGGGATGAGATTGTACTGCTTATACAATGTTTATGATTTCTCACCCAAAGATGGAATGTGGTGGCGATGAATGATTCATGCAGAGCACATAATTTAGATGATCACTGGAAGTATAAGTTTGTGTGTGGCATTCTAACTTAAAATAAGCTTAAAGTACAGGAAGAGTCTGAAGAAAAGTCGTGTTGTGAGAAAATTGTTATAAAAAATGACGATGTACACATGGACGTGTTGAGATCCCAGAATTAAAGACATAACAAATTTCTAATATGTTCTTTACCATCAAGTCTCATTTAACCCGGTTAACGTCTGTTTCAGTTCTAGTCAGGTTTTGAGTGTTTTAGGTGATTATTTTTGCTATCATACAAATCTATCTATATTGTTGCACTTTATATTTATTTTTTTTTTTGTGGAATCTTTGAACCTCTGGAAAAAGTAATGACGTGAAAAGATACACTAATATCCACGCATGAAGGTTATTGGAAAAAAAAAAAAACAATAAATAGAATGCACATCATAATGTTATGTGAAGTGTAACTCTGAGAGAAAGTTGACCAGAGCTGCACCGTTTCTCGCTAAAATGACGGGATATAAAAGACTCCCAAAGGATGGAAAAACCACGAGTATTTAAACCAAAAGCTTGGAGAATTCTTTCAAAGTAAGCTTAAAAAAACTACAGCATTACTGAATTTTACATTGAATAAAATAAGATAGGGCTATCAATAGTGCCTGTTTTCTTAAATATATATATAGATATTTATAACAACAACAACAACAACAACAACAAAAAACAACTAAAAGACGTAAAATGGCAGGGATGTGTAAATCCTCCCAGCACTTTAAATTGAGATATTAGAGCTTTTTGTTTCAGAACTCGACTTCCCAGTTTCCAGTTCAGCTTCTTTGGACTTTTTCCAAGATAACACAAAGTAAATGGAAACGGAGAAACCTGTGAAATAAAACAAGGACATTACATTTATACTGTATAGAAAGCAATAACAGGAATTTATAAATGACACAAAGAGACTAATAATACAGCATGCAGTTTTAAATAATGCTTTAATCTCTTCAAACCTTGCAAAGAGTTCAGTATGCAGAAGCTGTAGAGGCCAGGAGTGTCGAGGTGACCGAACGAAAAGAAGATCAGGCCCCAAGTCAGTCCCAGCAGGACCATCAGTGTCAGCAGGGTGCAAATTTCCTGCTTGGCTTCATGATGCCGCCTCTGTCCGTGCGAATTCCCAAGACATGAACAAACACACACTGCAGGTTATATTCAATAAATATGCTGACATACAACTGTGGTGAGAGTTCAACTCAATCAAAAAGTCACAAGAAATTTACTAAAACAAACAGGTCAGACTGAAACCCATTTATGATTACCGTATTTTCTGATCTATAAGTTCCATCAGTCAAAAAATGAAGAAAAGAAAACACACATAGCTCGAACTGGACTGTAAATTGAACTTATTTAGAAATTGTCCAAAGGGATGGATAACTTTGTCCATGTCATCTCCCTTCAGTGCTCTGTCTGGGGTTTCTCCCATTGATTTTTCTGGTTGAATTTCATCCTGGCCAATTAGCAAACAGAACAAGTTGTGAACAATGACGTAAATTTTCTAGGCTGTTTTAGAATTGCTGTCTGCCTGTAGTTTCAGCAATGGCAGCAGAGGAAGTGAAGGAAGCCAGTCAGTCCATGTTGGTCACACTCCAAATATTGAGCGATTTCAGTCGGAACAAGAGGAATGTTCAAGACATTTTATTAGGCAGAGAAATCATTCAGCTCTGCACTTCATTCTTTTCAGTGGGGGATGGTTGTTAACAGTGTACGTATTTTCCAGTAAGCTTCATAGTGTGGCTTCCTTCATGGTTGAGCTGGTGCATTGCATACTTCACGTGCAACCGTTAGTGACTGGGTAAAATCAGATTCAATCAATTCAAACTTAAACAGAGTCCACGCTTCCAGAAAGCAATCGTTTTCAACAGCTGAGGGTCCAGATACTCTGTACGAATCAAAGTATAGAACGAGGGGCTGGTGTTTACCAAGCTAGTTATGTTCAGTTACCTGCTTGGAATCCTGCTGGCAGTTTCTGACACTCTGATGTCTGAGCTCTGATAGAGAAGCGGTTGAGTTGTAGTAAGCGGTAACACCAAAAAGGCCCAAACTGCAAAGTTATTCATATTCATCTCCATGACAACTATGGAAATGTAACTGGACCATTGCTGAGCCTCTCCAGGTGAGCAGCAGAACCCATCTGTGAACTCGTTTTTCCAACTTTAGCCCGAGGTTATCTTCTTTGACGCTACAGTCGGTATGCTAACTCCTTAGTACATGTAAGTCGGTAAGATTTAACACATCAGACAAAAGAATGTGGCCTGAACAGGAAAAAAAAATGTTGCAGAATCAGCAATGCTATGAAAAAAAACATGACTTATAGTTCAGGAAATACAGTAATTACTTTAAGTCACATCACTAATATTCATGTTCGATACAACAGATTTCAGTGCTATCTAAATGGAAACCAACATCAAACAATTATATTTGGGCAATTAATAAAATTAAAAGCAAAGAGAAACTGGTTGGTGTTTTAGAAAAAAAACAACACACACAAAAAAAACTGATGACACAAAAAGTTGGACATACAGTATTAAGGACTTTGTGTGAGAACACAGAAGTTACAAATGCAAATCAAGACCTATGGTACCAGGAACTCATTCTAAAACTGGCACAGGAGGCTTTGAATAAAAAAGTAGAACAGGAAAAAAGGAAGAGAGAGGGAAAAACCTTCCGGTTATAGGAAAGCTCTCGATAACATCACTGGGTTAGGGGTATCTCAGACATCATCATGGATCCCCCATGATGGCTACAATTTTACTGGACAGCAAAGATGAGCCACCCTGAACCCAAACTCAGTGGAACTTGAATTGCTTGGTAGGATCATGGTTAGGTTGTAACTTTTAAGATGTGGAGGACATGGCTCAGTGAATTATCAGTGAATTTGGTTTAACAATGACATCAAATCTCCCTAAACTAACTTCTGTTAGATCAAACAATATGACATTATTTATAGTACATTTATAAATTAAACAAAGGAATGCAAACAACAATCAACAACCCCACAGCAAAATGTTATAGTAATGCTAAGTAATAAAATGATAAAAATTAGATAAATAGGATAAAATGGTCATAAAATGTCAAACTAGGGAAACCTCATCATAATCATATATGTATTTTAAAAAATGAATGTGATAAACGTATAACGCTAATGCATAAATTTTGTGAAAGAAAGAGCTAAAGGTCAAGCTAAAGCTAGCTAAACAAGGAATGTTAAACTTAGCTGGTGGATGATGACATTGTGCTATGAGGTCTTCAACTTTCTGTGACAGACTGACGACCTGTCCAGGGTGACCCCGCCTCTCGCCCAGAACGTTAGCTGGAGATAGACACCAGCACCCCTTCCGACTCCACTGAGGGACAAGGGTGTACAGAAAATGGATGGGTGAATGGTCTTCAACTTTCTAGAGTCAACAAAGTTTATGTGGCCTTGAGAATAGAGCACATAGAGCTCTGTGGACTGAAGTTTTATGAGTGAGAAGATGCATACAAGCTTTATGTCACCAAGTGGAATATGTAAAGCATTTAATTTATTGTTGCAAAACACAGCTACTGGAGCGCAGCTTAGTGGAGACATGCTCTACGGAATGATGAATCCTACAACCCTGTCTGGAAATACAGTGTTTGAGTTTGGGTGTGGCAGTTGCCCGGAGAACGGCACATGACTGTCTTCACTGTGTAAAGTTCAGCAGAGCAGGGATTGGTTCCAGGCTGTTCCTCAGGAGCTTAAAGGGAGTGAAAGAATGCTTCAGCATCCATCCATCCATCCATCGCAGACTTCAGCAAAATATTTTCATAATCCCAATTTTGTATAACCATTTTGGTTGGTGACCTCTTCCTTTTCCAACAACCTCCTTTACACTCTCTTCAAACATGTGAAAAGCCTCTGTAAGTGTTAAAGCTGTTATAAAAAACATCTTATTTAAACCGTATGGAGTAGGGATCAAAAGTCACTTAAGTTTATATGCCTCTAAAGGCAGACAAAATAATACTTGAGACATTAGTGTTGATAAATGAATAGCAAAGTGAAAGTAGTGATTAAACATAGGATGTTGTTCTTTCTAAATGTTTATGTTTTACAAAATATTTGTACAATTCAGTGATGATTAATTTAAAAGTGCAATAAGTACAAAGAAATTCTGAAACTATTACCTCTTTGTTTAAGTCGCCACCCATGTACCATTTGATTGTCAGTCCAAACATGATCACATTAAAGAGGAACACTACACTGAACAGTCCCAGTGTGGTCACCATCTTTGCTGTGTCATCTGTTATGTAGCATCTAGGCAGAAAGGAAAAAATTCATCATCATATAATGGAAAAACAGGGGAAAGGAATCTATAATGCTCAACAGGGTGATTAACAAAATTCAAGAAATTCAATATTTTGTGGGTGTCTTATTATTTAAGATCATATGGAAGGATTCAAATGCATACACATCCAAAGGTAATTTCAACAACAGTCATTTCTTGCTGTATCTACTTCTGACACATTTTTTTTTACCAAACTAGATGTAAGATGGCTGTACATTTCATTAACAGTTCCTTCTAATTCCCCTTTGAGATGTATCATCAAATTGGCAGCTATAGAACACATAACTCGCCAATGAATTTGGGTGAATACATTGAGGCTGCATTTCAATTGGACTATTTTTTTTTTATAAATTCCAAAATCTGTCCCTATTTTCCACATTGCATAAATCATCCCCATTCTAATTCACCAGTCCCTTTCCCCACAAGGATTAAAGAAATGTGCTCCAGTCCTCCAGGACTGGTATCCTGCTTGCTTTAGATGTTTCTCTAAACACAGCTGACCCAAATGATCCAACTGCATCTGCAGAACCATGTCAGGGTTCTGCAAATAAACTGTCATTTGATTCAGTTGCGTTGAACCAGAGAAAGAACCAAAGCCCCTTCTTCACAGATTCGTCTCCACTTGCGCCTACTGCACAGTCCTTCCCCATTTTTTGGAACCACATCAGGGGAGGTACAAGCCAGACTTTGCAGGTATTGTGCGGTGATTTGATGGCAGCGGATTGGCCCATGGAATCTGTGACGAGACCATGGTATTTGTCGAGATGGCAAGATGTAAACCAACAATTCCATGGTGAGACCTTGAGGTCTAAACTTCTTTAAGAATTGTGGTGGAAGAGTGCATACAGAATCAACTGGATAAGGCAACTCACAACAAAAAAAACATGCAGAGAGATTTAAGAGAAGCTGTTCTCACAAGGGTACATGCAAAAAAGGACATCACTGGAGACAATAGCTCCTATGGTTTCAAGGACTGCCCATGTTCCTGCCATGTTCACGCCCAAATAGTGAGAGACAAATTTCCAATAGAGACACAAGCAACTTGGCAAGAACCAAATCAGACATTTATCAGGTAGAGTGAGATTTGATGGTGGAGAAGGAACTTAAAACATGGAGTTTATCGGCCTTGAGGACTGACTCTGGACACCACTGGATTGAGGGATTAAAAATGGATCTTTTCCTCACATTGCAGTTTCATTCGCGTTAGAGAAGCCCAGGAATGCACGACCGTAGGTGTCTTTACGTATGATCACCATTATTGTCACGATGACTGCCGGAAGACCTAAAACACAAAAACTGATTCTTTAAGTTAAGGCTTCCACCACTTGACCTACAGACTTAGCTGATGCCACTCACCCCATCCCACCACGCTGAGTTTCAGCAGGTATCGCCTCACATAGATGTTGAAGACTTTGACCAAGACAAGGTAGAGGTGGAAGCCCTCCAAGCCCATCCAGGTGAAAGAGGCCAGCAGGGAGTAGTGAAGAAGAAGAGCCACATAGAGACAAAGCTCAGTGGAGGATGACGCTGCTGCCGCCTGGCTGGGGAGGAAGTGAACGTTGAGGAGGATCAAAGAAGCTGCCAGGCTGATGTGGATCTTCTTGGAATCGTCTCCTCTGAGTTTTCTGTCATATACAGAAGACGAGGTCAGATGTAGATGACAACTTGTCAGGATTTGCATATGTCAAAAAAGGAAGTCACATAAAGTGGAGGGAAAAGAAGAATAGATGACAAAATTAAAAAATGGTGATGTAAAACCTAAGTGTTTTGAGAAGGTATCTAAAGACACAAGTCAGGAGAAAAAATGTTGGAGAAATAGATTGATTAAGGACAAAATGCATATGGAAATTATAGTTCTGTATGAATGTGTTTTATTATGGACGAACACCTGGTTGTGATGAAGAGACCAACAGTGATGACCAGAGCAAACAGAGAGATACCACAGCCGATGTAGGTGATGTAGAACAAGATCTCAGCATCTTTGGGGGAGAGGTCTGCAGACACCTGTGGAAAAAAAAATACTCCCATTCTGTTGTTGATCTACACCTATCAATTTTTCAGCAAGATAATTAAAAATGTTAAATCTATGATTATCTTCATAATGTGGACACCCAATTCAATTTAAATCAAGTAACCATGTAATGTTTGTAAAAAAAAAAGAAGAAAAAAAAAAAAGAAACTCATCCTCATAAGTGTTTAACTTAATAGCACAGTCTTTACCAGCATGATTTATGTAGGAAATGACATTTACAAAAACAAGCAAGAGATTTCAAACCATCATTTGTAAAACTGAAGCTATGCCAAAATGGAAGGTGCTGATTGTCTGCATCCCCAAGAGATAAGTATAACGGTGGATATTAGATTTGTGGGTAGTGCTAAGATGGTTTCCACTGCACGTGTTAATCCATGTTAAGGTATAATTTGGTGTTTGGATTCTTTTTATCTATAATCATGGGTTTGAATACAAGTAGCTACATATCTGGGTTACTGAGATATTTCATTAGCTTTGTATGCCTGTTAAATGCTGTCAGTGTAAAAAAAATCTGCATGAGGACATGAATAACACAATTTACTTTTTGACAAAAAAAACAAACACTTGTTTTGTGAATTCTGAAGATGTTAAAATAAATGTTAACTTCATGTAATTTTAAATAATGTTTTTGCATAGGATATATAAAAAATTGTCTTTACATTTTCAAAACTGTTAGCCAAGTTTGTCCTTCAGATTAGACCATGGGTTCCCAAATTCAGCCCTCAAAACCTAGGGTCCTAAACCTTTATGTATGGCCATAACAAGTTTGAATTTGACATCCTTAATATAGGGAATAAAGGCCACTGTTGAGGTAAAATCTGACTATATCAATTAAGTTTTTAGGTCCTAATCTTCTTTGCTGTAGATAGTCACAATGGACGGATGAACAGTCTGGACAAGAGGAGCACACCATGGACAGGTCAACTTGTAATCTTGTGCTCAGTAGTTTTCTTTGTGTTGTACTTTATTTCATTTATGATATGATTTCTTTCTATTTCTTTTATTCTGTATATTTCTTCTAGCGCCAATTTTGTCAGATGGTCTTTTAGAAATCCTATTTACTGCAAAAATATTATGTTTTTTAATACTAGGTTCCCATCGTATAGATGGTGGATAATGTTCTAAGACGTTACTGAAATTGTCAACTGGTAATAACTGACTTTTTTATGATTGAATGACTGGGTGTGAATATCTCTGTCATTTCATCATATTTGTATGTTTGTAGACTTCATTTTAAGTTGTCAATGTCATTTATTGCGACAGTAGGGGTTTGACATCTGAACATATTTTTGCTAAGACAACATAACATAAAAAGCCGATTCTTACCATGAGTACTGCAAAGTATGTGAGATGGTCACAGGAACAAGTGATGTACGGCTGATTATAGCCCCAGAATGTCTCACAGCCATCAGTGCTAAACTTTGTTAAATCTGACAGACAGAGATACCTGTTATTCTATTAAGTCTGTAGCATGTAGACTGTATACTGTAGCATCAGTATATCATAATACAACATTCAATGACGTAAATAATGTCTGCAACAAAAAAGGAATTCTGATTTATGTTACTTCTCATGATGTTTCTTATGTTTAATACTCACTGTTTGTAGTATTTAAGAACACACATGTTGGTTTTTGGGGTTTCTGTGACACAAAAGTACTTATTTACAGTAAAAGTGGCAACGATTTATTTTTATGAAACAAACTATCAAATCTGTCCGATCTCTGAAGTAATTGCCAACATCGACTGAACTTTGTTGATTTGTGGAATTAAGGAAAAAAAGTGTTACCATCAGGCTTGTTGTGAGATATATGCTGATGCTGACTCGATGTTGAAGGCCTGAAAAGTTCTTGCCAGCCACACTCAGGCCAACCAGCAGATCATCATACAGTGAATAATTTGCTTCTGAAGTTTGTCCAAAAGAGCCATTAGATGTAAGTAGATCAGCAGTCTGCAGGGTCAAGTCAAAGAGAACTGTGTTGTTATTTTAACAATGTAGCCAGAAATGACATTGGAAGACGTTAAATCCAGGAAAAATAATTGATAAAGACATCAGTATTGTTATAAATTAATATTTTTTTTGTGGGACTAGTGACATAAAAGTCACACCTGCTGTCAATAATACAACTTAAGTAACCCACATAGAACATTAGTTTTATGAGATGTTAAAAAGTGTTTCCCCTTCATATTTTTTTAAACAAGCATTATGTGCAAAAGTAAGAACCATGTTTAATATTTTTAAAAGAAAATCCTCCGTTTAAAAAATTTCAACACCTAAATAAATGTCATACAAAAAACCCAGCAAATGGTAAAAGCTTGAGCACACTTCCTAATGATCTGAAACTTTGTTCATTTTCATGTCTTCCATCTGTCACAGACATCTCCAATGAAGTAAATACTGTCAGTGTTTTAAGTTTTAGCTATCGTGTACGTCCCCCAATCCCACTCCCCGCAGCACCTTTTTCATTGCTTTACCAACAACGAGCAAAGTTTTTTCCGAGTTTTAGCAGATGTGGCTAGCTGCAGCTAGCTAGCTTCTTCTCTGTTTCTGAGTAACCATCTTGTCTTTGCGCCTCCAGTCAACCGGGTGCTGACAAAACCGTCAGAAAGTATTTATTCTGTTTCATACATCTTGGTGGCCTCGAACTTTGCGCTGAGCTTCAAGTTATGTGTTTATTTTGTGGGAAGATGTCTGTATTTCAGGAAGTTTGTTCGCCGTGGCTGATCGCTTTATTCTTTCTGTGTTGAGGAGGTGAGCTGGTAAGTAACCAGGTATCACAGGACTTGCAGCGGCCAAAGCACCACTGAAGCTACTGTTCTGTTGAATTGTGGCAGTGACAGACTGCCACTGCATATAGAAATGCAGCCAGGATACATTGGAAATACCAAAGCTGGTTCTTAAAACCAACATTGGTCTTAAAAATTAATGCTGGTTGACACTACCACAATCAGTATTGTCAAAGCAGCCTGATTGTGGTTTGAACACAATCAGGCTGCTTGTGTTTAAAGTTTTGCAGGAAAGTTTTGCTTTCCTGCAAAACCTTTGGTTTTGAAAGCTCCAGTAAAGGAGCTTTCTTAACATCATTGTGACAGCTGACCCTACTGTCACACAGACCTGAATGTTTCCTTTGGAGCTGCTGCTGGAGGGTCACAGAAGAGCTCCAGCTAATTGACATCCATATATGGCTGGCAAAACCTCCTCAGAGGGCCGTTCCATTTGTTTGCCAGGGGACGTGGAAATTTGGTTTTCTTTAATTTAATTTGACCATTTCTTTAATGTTTCTTCTATTTGGTAGTTTCAGTCTAATGTTTGTTTAATTTAAAGATTTGGTATTGTATTTGTTTAAGTTTTTGTATGTTTAAATTACCCCTTGTGTGTCAGCAGTGGTCTGATCAGCCACTATTTAAGTTCCCTTCATGTCTTGTTTGTTAGGTCAGTTTTGAGCTTGAGTTCTTTGTGTTACCACCTGAATTGTAGTTTGTTATGTTGACCTCAGTTTTGGGCCCAATTCTTCATTGTTTGATTATTTTTGAACTTTTTTGTAATAAATTAAAATAATTTTTTGAATTCCATTTAGCGTGTGAGAACCCTCACAATCATGTTAAGAAAATCTGCTTAACATGATGTCATAAATATGTCAATATTGAACAGAATAGAAAGTGTAGTCACTTACATTTTTTGGCATCTCAATCGTGGAGAAAACAACTGTATCATTCTTCTGAAGGTTGAACTCTCTCGGTATGCAAATCTTAATTTTAATGTTCGACACAGAGGCATTTACCTTGGCCTATATTGACAACAAAAAATAAAAGGAGAAACATTGCACTGAATTGCATATGATAGCATAATCCAGTCACATTTGTCGACAAGGACAGTTGTTTTGAAAAAAAAAAAACATGTTTTGGAACATTGTTTAGTTTTTGTTTTAGTTTCTTTACTTTTTATTATGTTACAAGAACCTAAGTTGTCCCAGATTCTCCAAGGAGACAACTTCAAAAGACTGAAACAATGCCTGACCAAACATTGAAGGAGTCTCCTGTTGTAATCTATGTTTTAAATATTAATAAAAAATCTCACTATTGTTGAATGTTTTTAATTCTTCTTTGTTACCATACAAACATACATTTATGTTTTCCTTTTTTTTACACTACATTGTTATTTATTTATTTTTTTTTACCTCTGTGTTATTTGCTTGAATTTCAAGACTTTTGAAGTCATCTGTGGATTTATAAAGAAGGACGTTGACACGGTCACTTGATAGGTACGTAGTTTCATTTACGTCAGTTTCTTCTAGGATTTGTTCTAGACTCCCAATATTTCTTGTGGGAAAATGCAAGAAAATAAACGAGTTCAGTTTAGTTTGCAAATAATCCACACAATAAAACAAAATTTCTTATTTTCTGATAAGAATTCAAATATATACCCAACAATGTCTCGGGCATCATGGCCTCCATCCTTCAAGTATGAGGAAAAGACTTCTATAGCTTTTTTGACAAACGCTATTCCTGCAAGATAAATTATACAGTCTTAAAATGTATTTTGTTATTAGACACTCAGTTACGTTATGTCTCTTCAGACATCCCTGACGTGGTTTGAAGTGCTAATTTCATTGTTGTCAGTGGTGACAAACTTGTTCCCAAAGATGTCGGAGGTGTAGTAATATCTGTAGATATAAAACAATTGCGTGTCTAATAATAAAGTATTACAAACTCGGTTACATTATGTNTTGTTCCCAAAGATGTCGGAGGTGTAGTAATATCTGTAGATATAAAACAATTGCGTGTCTAATAATAAAGTATTACAAACTCGGTTACATTATGTCTCTTTAGACATACCTGACGTGGTTTGAAGTGCTAATTTCATTGTTGTCAGTGGTGACAAACTTGTTCCCAAAGATGTCGGAGGTGTAGTAATATCTGTAGATATAAATCAATTGCGTGTCTAATAATAAAGTATTAGAAACTCGGTTACATTATGTCTCTTTAGACATACCTGACGTGGTTTGAAGTGCTACTTCTGTGTTATTCAGAGATGTCGCAGATGTTGTTCCCAAAGATGTCGGAGGTGTAGTAATATCTGTAGATATAAAACAATTGCGTGTCTAATAATAAAGTATTAGAAACTCAGTTACATTATGTCTCTTTAGACATACCTGACGTGGTTTGAAGTGATACTTCTGTGTTATTCAGACATGTCGCGGATGTTGTTCCCAAAGATGTCGGAGGTGTAGTAATATCTGTAGATATAAAACAATTGAATGTCTAATAATAAAGTATTAGAAACTCAGTTACATTATGTCTCTTTAGACATACCTGACGTGGTTTGAAGTGATACTTCTGTGTTATTCAGACATGTCGCGGATGTTGTTCCCAAAGATGTCGGAGGTGTAGTAATATCTGTAGATATAAAACAATTGAATGTCTAATAATAAAGTATTAGAAACTCAGTTACATTATGTCTCTTTAGACATACCTGACGTGGTTTGAAGTGATACTTCTGTGTTATTCA
>NW_006800058.1:1065525-1076388 GCF_000485575.1 Poecilia formosa | reverse complement strand
AGGCTTATTCATGTTTATGACGGTGTCATGTCAGTCTAATTCAACCCCCTTCAAATAAAGTGTTACCAAAATGTTTTATCATACAAAACTACCATAATATATAACCCTATGTTGATTCAGAGTAAAATACTTTCCTCATACAAAAACATTATGTAAACATAAGAACTTTGACGCAAACAAGTAAAGATAATTTTGGTGATCTGAACTGACCTTAAACCGGAAATGGTAAATGGCCTTGATAAAGTATAGCATTTTATCAAGTCTAGAGGACCACAAAGCGTTTCACACTACATTCTGTCACCCACTCACACACATATTCACAAACTGATGGTGGCAAGTTATTTGACAGTGGCCACAGCTGCTGTCGGGTAGTCTGGCAGAGGGATGGCTGCCATGCACTGGCCCCACTGGGTCTTTCAACTGCCACCAGCAGGGTCTTGCCCAAGGACACAATGACAGAGGTGGATGGGATCAAACTAGATATCCAGCTATTCCAGGACAAACTCCTATCACCGTCGTCCCCAAGTGTTGTGTTGTATGATTTAGTCAGTGTATGTAAATTCATCCAACTTTAAAAACATTTGAATGAATGTGCATACCAAAAAAATATATATATATAAAGATAGATGAATAGATTGAAACTTACTTTTTGTGCCATTTTGATGTAGACCATTATTACATGATCGAATCTCAGTTTGGTTTATGGTGATGTTGGTTAATCTACAACATGTGGACGATGTTACATTTGCAACAGATCCCATACCTTGGAATGGAATAAACAATGTTGGCCACCAAAGGACAAAAATGCCAAAACACTTCATCCTGTAAAATGGACAATTATTTAGATACAAATCTCTGTGTATTTTAAAAATAGCCAATAAAATAGCTTAAAAGTTTAGAATTAAGACTGTACAGCTCTTTAGTTTTCCAGTCTGCCATACAATTGTTGGTCACAGCAATTCACATGCCAATTCACAGCTTCGTAACCCTTGATGCAGTCTTAGCACGACGCTGAAGAAGAGCAAGGCAGACAATGGGGAAGCAATGGGGATGTCCTGTCAGCAGGGGTGTACTAACTTAGTTTCTGTTCCTCCACATTTTCTGTTTTTTTTTATGCAGATAGCTGCCCCAATCTGACCAAGGGCGACCGCTATAAACTGGCCCTAGTGCTGCAGTAGGCGGGCCAGCAATATCTTCTAGACTTCTTACAAATTACGTTTTATTGTTCAAACTGACCACAGCAGCCTTCGTTGGCTGACTTGATTAAGAAAGCTAGAAGGTCAGTCAACATGGTGTGAATTTTTGAATAAAAATTGCTCCCATTTGTTTTTCAGAAAACTCTGTGATATTTGATATGAAGTGTCAAGACTTCGTTCCTTTCAAGCCAGTCAAGACAACACCAGTTTACTTTAACTGTGTGCAGAATTGTTTATCTGTCTTCCTCTATTTATGCAATCAAAAAATATTAATACCCCTGACAGGTTCAGAATTGAAAATTTCTTATTGTAACACAAAGACTGATATTTTTTTTTACATTAAAAGACTGGAATCTCAAAGAGTAATAAAACAATGTAAAAGGAAAATTAACTGTGAATAAAAATTATGCATAATAATAACACTGCCGAGCAGCAGTCTGTTTTCAGGACTTCAGAATCGTAACTCTGAGAAAATAGTTAATGTGTGAACTGTCTTTTGGTTTGTTTATCAAACTGAAATAAAACTATGCATTTTCTTAAAGAGTACCATCTTAGAAGATAAAACGTTTAGGTATAAAACCAGAAGTGCTGTTTGATATCCTTTAAAAAATATTTATCATAATTACACCAGACATGTAATCAGTTAAGGTAACTGCAGTTGGCAAAGCCCTGATTCAGACACAAAAACACTGTACTACATACAATTTCTGTACACTTAATAAAAAAAAAGTAGTTTGAGTCTGATATTTGTATACTAGTATATATCTTTTTTTTTTTTTAAATACAGGGTAAACATAAAGAGAAACATAACCTACCTCTGAACAGACAGGAGAGCAAGGTGTGTCTGAAATAGTTTGGAATCAACAACTGTGGAGGAAGTGGATCTAAAATCATGTAAATCACATTTCATGTGAAGAAGTCAAAGCATTTAGAGAAGCAAATGTCTGCCAGTAACTAGTCTGTCCTGTTTTATTGGTAACAACTCAGATAGTGTATTCGCCATGAATGTTTGCTACTAATTTCAATAAAGAGATGGGGAAGAATAATGTTTTCACAGGATGTATAGATAAAATGGATTTCATGGCACTGCGGTGAGAAAAATACTTCACTATTCCCGACAGTAGAGGGCAGTAGTACATAAGACACATCAGTTTGTCACCGTCCAGCAGAAACCTTGCATCTCCATCTTTAGTCATTGTGTTTAATTTGTAACTCTTCACAACTGTTTGAGGTTTTAACGATACAGCTTTAGTGAGCACTATCACACAGTACTTGTTGCTTTGACCAAACAGGATGAATTTGCATTTAGATGAAAATGTTTCTTTATATTTCCTGAAAAGTTTCCATTTGTCTGACAGCAGCAGGTTAAAAGCTGTTCTGCTGGAACAATTAAAAATTTCATCAATCCAAAAATCAATGTGTGCAGTACTGCTGTCACATAGGACTGGTTGGAATCAATATTTGTTCAGCTATTATATTTCTAGAGCCCTGCATTATGCTGTGAATGAAAACATTTTTTATTTCTCCAAATTTTCCACAGGGTTTTATTTTTGTGATTGCAAAAATAAAACAGTTTTGAGGATACAGTAGGTACGGAATAAAGAGAAACATAACTGGATCCCCCTTTAAATTGTTTGCCCTTTGTTTCATTGCAGCTATTTGCTAAAATAAAAAAAAGTTAATATTATTTCTCAGGAATGTACTCTCAGCATTCCATCTTGACAGAAAAATACAAAAAAGTAGCAATTTTTGCAAATTTTTAAAAAAAGAAAAACTGAAATACCATATGGTCATAAGTATTCAAACTCTTTGTGGCTGTAACCAGGAAAATGTTGGAAAATGTTCAAGAAGTTCAGGCTGGTTGCTGAATTATGGGAGCGGTCACCATGTCCAACACTGTTTAACTTTAGCCTATCTTACCAGCAGCCTTTATTTGCATTGTGTGTGACAGTATGAGCTCTGTGGTAGAACCACAATGAGGGGTGGTTTATGTCGAACTCCAGGTAATAGATTCACCTTCAAAATAATACTAAAATATTTCCAAACTAGGGAAAATATGCTATCTATGTTAAAAAAAAAGTTGCATTTGTTTTTTCTATTTAGCAACTAATTTAAATGACTTTCAAAAAATTAAATCGAAGTCAACGATTTCATGTGTTCTACGTGTAGTTCATCTGTAATAATTGAATGGAACGCATCATTGGGTGCTTCGTGTATTATTATTAGTTTTTGGAAACATAAAAGACGCCATTTGGGGCAGCCTCGTTGTAAACTTACAACTCAGTCCGGTCCGACTTATTTTGAAAATCAAGAATACGTCATCAATGTATTTGACTTGACGCTCACGCGGTGCCGCTTGTACTCTCCCACCGGCTCCAGCAGGGTGACAGCGCAGACCCTGACTGAGGACAGGACCGAGAGCCACTGACCAGGAGGATTCCTGCCGGGAAAAGGGAAACTGGACATAAAAGCCAGGGGGAAGCGTAAATAAGCTCAAACGCATTTTGTTTTGCGTACTGTAACTAATTTATTTTTGCTCAGATGTCGCTAAAGCTATAGGAATTGGTGGTGAGCGCGGCGAACTATGTTTGTTTGTTTGTTTCAACTTTATCCAGGCAACTTCAGTATCTCTGCTCCCGAGGATTATCACGAGACCATGTTACTATATCAGTTGATTTTCAGCGTGGTTGCAAGACGCTGTTCACTTAAGTAACTAGGTAAAAATAATAATAATAATAATAATAATTTAAAAAAAAACGTACAAGAGGCACAAATTTCTCCCTTATTTACAAGACAAGCGCACGTTCCAAGCGGTGACTTTGTTGTGGAATACATGGGGTGCGCGCTCACGTGCTCAACCCCTATTACAGATAAGAGCACAATAGCAACATTCTGGTGAAGGTGTAGCTGTCCGGACTCACGAGTCAACATCTCAGAGGAACACTGAAACGTAACCATGGAGCGTCTTCTCGGGATACAAGAGCTCTCCTGAAGACTGCGCGAGCGTATAGGAGAAAGTTGAAGTAAGATTTATCCGCATAAGTTAAGACACCTTTGTGGCTGAACCCCTGAGAAGCATCGCTCATTTTCCCGGATCATGGCCGTCTCCTCACGGGACAGCTGCTTCTGGTTGCTCTGGAGACGGACCCTGCTCGCGCTGTGGCTGTGCACGATGGGAGCGCGTGGAGCGGAAGATGAAAGTGGCTTCAATGCCGAGGTAAAACTCAGCTATTACTGATTACTGACTCTGTGAATGAGAGAGCATTCGAGTCACAGAAAGAGTCGGCAATTTAACCTGTTTAGCCAAAGAATCACATGTGGTCTGATACAAAACATTGTTTTAAGGCTTCGGATACGGTCAGAAGCCTATTGTCTCTAATAATAGAGGTATAACCGGAGTCTGTTTAGCAGTGTAGCTAATAACAGTTTGAGCACACAGTCATAAACAATATCTTGTGAAAGTATTCATGCCTCTTTGTCTTATTCACATTTTATTACGAACACAAACTTAGTTGTGTTTTGTTTGTGTTTTATATGTGGCAACACATGGTTTGAATTTGTTTTTACAAATCTAAATCTGAAAAGTGTGTGGTGTATTTGAATTCACACTAGTTTGTAGATCCACCTTTCACTGCAATTCCAGTTGTAGGTGCTTTGGGTGTGTCTCTACCAGGTTCACACATTTTGGGACATAAATGTTTATTTTTTAGTAAAGGAGAGTCTTTGCAAAAATAAATAAATTACATCTGTGAGTCTTGAAAATTTTTCAAGTAGATTTAGGTCTGGACCATTCTAAATCAAACATATGAATTGATCTAAATCAGTACATTATGAGCCTTCATATAAGTCCAAAAAATAGCATCCATCTGTCTTTCCATCCACTCAATCCCCCCACACCATGGTTCTTCCACCATCACGTAGATGTTTCTTTTCTGGGTGATGTTACCAAACATAATGATTGTCATATTGAACAATAAAAAAGTTAAATTCTGGTCTTATCTTATCTAAAGTCCTTCTTCCAAGCGTTTGGTGTGTCAATGTGGTTTGTGGCAAACTTTAAATTGGACTGCTTCCAGCTTTGTCTCACAGTTGTTACCTTAATTGACACATTTGTGGATTCCTTAGCCAACAGATTGTCCCACCTGAGCTGTTGATCGCTACATCTCCTACATAAGTTGCTTATTCGTTCATTTCCCCACTTTTAGTGATTAGACATGTTCGGGCTCGGTTTTCTGCTTTAGAATGTCTTTCTGTCTTTCTTCAGGCAAGCAGGATGTTTTT
Source organism: Poecilia formosa (assembly GCF_000485575.1). Classification (NCBI taxonomy): domain Eukaryota; kingdom Metazoa; phylum Chordata; class Actinopteri; order Cyprinodontiformes; family Poeciliidae; genus Poecilia; species Poecilia formosa. Next base: position 1,070,911 of record NW_006800058.1, on the reverse strand, counting down.
CAACAACAGAAATTATGTTTCACTTTGCACCCATTGATAAAAAGTTCATTCAGGAGTGTTTAGTAGATACAAAGGCATCAAGTCTGGGCTTGAAGCAGCACCTCATGCACTGTTGTTGGAGTCAGTTTCACAGTTTTCCATCTTGCTTGTTTGTTCTGAGTGTTAAACCACAGAGATGATGGCTGACAGCGCAGCTAATAGGAAGACGATCGGTGCTGGAGCTTTTCTGTGTTATTTGACAGAGGGATAAAGACAGACTGGCAGACTTCCCGGTCATTGTAGGTGAGCATGCCTGACACACTAAGTGACCTGGGGATCAGGTTGTCAGTCTTGTTACAGCTTTATCTGTTTGGCTATCAACAAACCAGAGTGTGCAAATGTGCTCAGCTAAGACACAAGACAAAAGCTATGAGATAAATGAGATATTTCCAAACTTTTGTGGCTAAATGCAAAGGTTTGTGAGGCAGCTGGTGTGACCCCTCGTGACCTTTTGGACAACTGGAATGATTTGGAATATAAACAGTACTGAGGTCTGTCAACATCTTGAGTCAACTTTTTCTACACAGTTTTGATCATTTTTTGTGTGTGTAAAAATTGAGCTAGTTCTTTAATAGGATAAGATTTTAAAATTGAGTTTAATCAGAAATTTCCCTAAGCATATCTTTTCACAGCCACATACCACTTGGACCATGTCCACACTAATGAGCTCATATTTTTAGCTCCGTTGAACCACAGAGTTCTCCTGAGAGACATACACTTTTCACCACAACCTGGACTGATCATGCCGTGGTTTATACTGTCTAAAATGATCCAAATTGAATAAAAAACCACGTCTCCACATATTTTCTAAAAAACAAATAAGTAGTGTCGTTTCTCTTCTCCTGATCTGTTCTTTTCTCAGTCTGCTTTGTGCTTGATGCCACCTGTTGAACGTGAATAACATCCGTGTTGGTGCATGCAGTCCATCTAGTCATAAAAATCGTACTGCCATGGCTTCGACTTTTCAAGTTGAGCTAATCTGTCTGGAAGAAGCACACTTAGTCGGGGCTCAGATGGCGGTATTTTCAAAAGTTAGACACAGCTATCTTAGAACCAACCCATTCCTCCTCCCTCCTGAGGTGTTTGTTGATTTGATCAAATCGTCAACTTTGCCTGAATTCACTCCACATGATTTATTCCACTGTGTCATAAATGGTGTTTCCCATTACACCACAGACTTGATAGCATACTAAAGTGTAGGTGTTAACCAGTCTTTTTTTTCCATATGGTAGGCTACATGATGGTGAGGCATTTTATCCATGGTTACTCCATACTGCAATATTTGATTGCATATTGGTAAGCTTATTGACTAAGGAAATATATGACATTTAATCTTCTTACCATGTAGAAATTGTTCACTTTAAATCTGTGAATACACTGATGGCTGCCAGTCCTTATGATTGACGGCTGGTATCCATCACTGTCTTCTTTCCTCATTAAAAGGTTTACAATAAAAGAACAAGTGTAGGAGTCCTTGCCTGTTTGTGCAGCCAGCATATCACCATTTTTACAGTAAAATCAGCTAAATAAAAGCAACATGAGGCTACCAGTTCTGTTTTTGACAAGCTTTTCAGGAGTTGACGCTTGTATAGGCTGTTTCAAGGTCAGTTATTGAAGTGCATGATATCACGTGCAAAGGGTCAACACTGAGAGTTGACCCTTTCTGAAGTTGGTATGTGCTTCAGAACTTTGACACATAATATTTTTAATATATTAGTGGTTCTGATAAGTTATGTAACATTTTTTTCTGTTTTGGCTCAGGAGAACTAAAGGAGTAAACTCTCAGGCCCAAATTCAAGAAAAAAACCACTACCGTTTTCCAGTCCTTAACACAGCCGAGTTTAGGTAGATTCCAGCCAATGTTGGCACACTACAGCATCAATGAATTCAGCGAGAGAACCTGGATCAACATCATCATCATCATTAGCTGCCTCAGAATTTAAATAAGTTGAAAACTCCTTTCTTTCAAAGCAGACTACATTGAACATAAACAAAACAAGTGTTAGATAGTTTTACATCTTCACTGAAAATCCTACATACAATTTATTCATGATCTTCAGACTGTGCCTTGGCCTGAAATCCCAACTCCTACTCTGTCTGGACAAAAAGGATGAAGTGGGAGGTTAAAAGCACCGAGTGAACAGAGAGGGATTATTAGAAAATCAGCGAGACCTCAACATAAGAAGGATAGACATCACTTTAAGAGTATAATAAATAAGTCTTAGAAAGAAGGATGAAGTGTCATAAATGATGGGGATGGTGGCGGATCATCTCAGCTGCGGAGCATGTGACAGTTGAATGTGACAGCTGTTCTTAAGTTGGATGCACGTGCCGTGCTCAGGCAGGCCGGGCCTGCGACTCTGAGGCACTGAGGAAACACAATGGAGCCCGTTGTCTGCTGCAGCAGAGCTGGGGCAGAACGGCGATGAGCGAGCACACACGGAAACATGGACGTGATAAGAGCAGCTTGAATAAAGTGGATGTGAACATGCAGGTTTCAGCAGTGGGAGCAGAGTAAGGACGATTAACTGGTGACTTATTGCTGCAATAGACGACTTCCTCAGTCTGTAACCTCTTTGTTTCTGGTATCTGCAACATGCCCACTCCTTGCATTCCAGCAAAAGCCCTACTACTCCCAAGTGACTGCCGATCCCCACGTCCCCAAATACTCACATCACTGTAGCAACGAGATGGGGCAGAGGAATGCTAACTTTAGTAGGGCATTTTTTAAAATGAGACATACTATATCAGCAATATTGATACACACTGTCTCCATATTGTGTGACAGTATATTAACAAACAATAGACTCTGTCTTCATCCACAACTCAAACATCTACAGCTTCTTGAATCTTTGTGCGGGTTCAAGTTTGTGTGGGTTCTCTCTGGGTACTCCGGCTTCCTCCCACAGTCCAAAAACATGACTGTTAGGTTAATTGGTCTCTCTAAATTCCCCCTAGGTGTGAGTGTGTGCATGGTTGTTTGTCCTGTCTGCCTCTGTGTTGCCCTGTGACAGACTGGCGACCTATCCAGGGCGTACCCCGCCTCTCGCCCAAAACGTTCACTGGAGATAGGCACCAGTACCTCTTCCAACACCACTGATGACAAGGGTGTACAGAAAGCAACATGGATGTAGTGATGACATGCTCCATCCATTCACTAAGCAGACTGATGTTTTGGGAGCTGTATGTCAAATAGGCGGCTGTACTAATTTCACTCACAACAGAAGGTTAAACAAACTTAGCAGGAGGGAAATTACCTTTATTAAGCAAAGAATAAAATCACTAACGGTGGATTTTACGAGTTGTTTAACTTTTAGGGCACGACTCACTTATGTTGGTTCTATTCCAGCTGTGCAATTTCAAACTTTCAATAATTTAAATAAAAGAAGAAAAAGCATTAAAACACTACTAAAACAGTTACCAACATGGCAGATAGTTTGGATAAAAAGGAAGACAAACTTTCTTATTTATGACTAATATGTTATAATAAGCAGAAGAAAAGATTTTTGCAAAACTGTTTATGGTCCTCACTTCCAGAAAACAGAAATTGTAGCAGTTACATTTACATTTGTGTGATCAGTTGGAAAGTTCTTAATCACCAAGCGAGCTAACTGCTACACCGATTGATGACAATAAACTATTTTGATTGATTAATACATTTATTACCACAGACAGTTAAATGTTCTCTTGAGCACTAAAACCAGACTTGTTCTTACCCTTGATGTGCATTTCAGGGAAAATCAGAAAATGGAACTAATGAAATTGTCATCTTGTTCCTGGCCTGCCTGTGTTTCTCCCTCACCACTCCAATCCATCCTCTCAGTAAGACTTGCATGTCTGAGACATGGCAGCAGACCAAGTCTCAGAATAAAAGCTCTGTTAGGATCTTGGCTGACATTGTGGTGGACACACACACAATCACACACACACACACACACACACACACGCATACACACACACAGACACGCACACATATTTATGCACACAGTCTCCACACTGGCAGGTTTTACAACTCCTTGTATATTGCTGGGCCTGTTTTTGGCAGGTAGACTCAAGGACTCTTTGAAAGACCATTTAATAGACAAGACCGGGTGGGCACACACACACACGCACACGCAGCTGCAAGGCCATTCCCTTTTCTCAGATAGTTTTGTATTCAGCCCAGCTGATGATGAAGGGTAAGCGTCCAGACTGAGGTGCTTTAATGATTCTGATGAGGGAGGCGGGGTTCAGGGGCTCCAGACATATTTCTTCCTCTGCAACCCTGTCCTTGTATCTGATAGCAGATAAACGCCGTGATGAGACCAATCAGCATCAGATGCTGCAGGGATCCACTGGTACATACACCACACATGCTGTAAATACCAACAGATATGTGGAAAGTTAGCTTTTTCATTAGGTGTTACCCCCAGCAGTCAGACAAACATGTAGGCGATCTAAGATGTAATTTGTGTCTTAGGATGTTTTCACACCTGACGCATTCTCTCTGCTTCAAATGGACCAGAGTTTGTTTCCCCCGTTGGTGCAGAGCTTTTGTGCAGGTATCTTAAAGCTGCTTTAAGTATTTTTCATAAGTATGTAACTTATGAAAAATACTTTTTTATATATTTGTTGAAACAACATTACAATATGGTATTAGACAATCTGTGAAAAAAAAATATGTCTCCTCTGTCTTCTCCCAGTGCTAACTAGGAACACCAGTCAGAGTCCAGAGGCAGGTCTTAGCGCTGCCATTCACAATCTCATGTGTCGCTGCTCTTTCGCCCCCTTGCTATCTGCTACCGCTACAGTTTCTCTGTATTAGCAGATCCTTTTGAAAATGCTCCGGGTAGTTAGCATGGCTACAGTTGACAGCGGATAAACAGTTTCCTGTAACAGTAATTTGTTTCTCCGTCATCAGCACATTTAGCAGTGAGGACATTAGTTTGATTCACAGCGTTAAGGCAGCACTAAGTCACAAATTTTGAAACTCAGAAATAGTTTTTCTAAAAAATTTCTGAAATTAATCTCAATTTCTGAGTTTTTTTCTAGCAAATCTTCTACTTTTGAAACATAGAAATGTCTTTGTTTTTTATAGAAATGTCTGCGATTAATCTAAACATTTCTGAGTTCTTAGGCGGAAATGTATTTCTCTTTTTTTTCTATGGATAGTGACCCTTTATGGCATTGCAGATTTCTGCTGACTGGACATGGTCTAAACTTCTTTATCTTAAGTCCTAGGTGGGTTAGGGTCACTTCCAGTTCAACCCTCAGCACACTTCTTCATGCTCCAACACACACACACACACACACACACACACACACACACACACACACACACACACACACACACACACACACACACACA
>NW_006800058.1:1034191-1065515 GCF_000485575.1 Poecilia formosa | reverse complement strand
CACACACACACACACACACACACACACACACACACACACACACCCCACACACACACACGCAGGCACACGCACACAGGAGAACAGTTGACATAAGATAAAGAGAAGGTCTAACAGTTACAAAATATTCTCTGGTGTTTATGACTTTGTTAAAGAGAATAAAATCACTTATGGATGAACTGCAATAATTAATGATCAACCTGTAAATAAAACTTGTGAGAAAATGAATCGGAGGTGAAGCAGCAGCTCCAAAAAAGTATGGCTGCCTTTCTACACAAATATGTATGAATGGCTGACCTTTGGAAGTGCCTCAAGTTAAATACTTTGTTTCCTGAGGCCCAACGCTGTTAACCTTCATCCTAACCAAGAATTATAACACACAGCATCCTGAAGGTAACGGCCTTTTAAAACCCACTTTTAAAAAGTTTGGTTTTTCATCAGAATCTTCTGCAGCAGTAATGGATGAAGTCATCCATTCAGTCGTTTCTTTTGAACTGCTTATCCCTTAACTACCTCAGAGGCTCTCTGAGACTTTTGCTTAAAAGCCTAACAGAATAAAGGAGGTCAAAGGTCAGGGTCAGGGAGCACTCCTATGGTTTGAGCAATACATACAGAAAGCTGTGAGGAAATTTCTATGTAGCTAGTAAATTTACCTATATGTAAAAATTAAAGATCATACAATGTTTTTTGTTAGGGTTTTTTATTCTGAAAGTTTTTTTCTATTTTCAGCTTTACAAGGGGAAAAAACTAACTTTTTTTTAGTTTGAAAAATTAAGGTAAATAGCCCACTTAAAAATATAAAGCTCCTACTTTGAGATTAAAAAATCCCATTTAAGTTACTTTTAAATAATTTTACCATTCAATTTTAGATATTCTATGCAGAAAAAAACATGTAGAGGAACCACCCATTCTTATTGCTTTTATAGTTTAAAAAATAATAATGGGAATTTTTATGGAGTTCACTGTAGGATGTGTAAATAATTAATCAAAATTAAACACATTTTAATCAAAAACCATGTAAAACAATATTTAATTAAATAAATCCTTTTGAACGATAAATTATTGAATAAATAGACATATGCTCTCAACACCAAAGATATTTAGTGTTTTTAATCTGCTATGTTAATGATTGAAACATCAGGTGCAAAGTGTTATTTGACCTTTGTTTTTTAATGTTTATCACAGGTCATCCAGTTTCAGCTGCTTTACTCACATACCCGAGTGTTGCTTCAGTAGGAGAAAAGTTATGTTTCCACAACTGTTTGATCTTTTTTTGTGAATGGAAAGATTTTTTTTTCTGTAAGGGTAGAAATGTGTAGTAGTCCTGATATATCCAATTGATTGGCAATGTGCAACAACAGGTGAAGGCAGGGATGTGCTGCAGGTGCAGAAAACTCCAAACACTCCTTTTCTTGAAGCCATCTTGTTAAATTCACTAAAAACTTAAAGAATTGAATAAATAGACATATGAACTCAACACAAACTCAACATTTTAGCCCTCTTGAGCTACATTGGTAACACTTATGTAGTATGATTAGAGACCGTTCTTGTTGAGCACATGATGTATTTATAAAAACATGACCTTCATGTTGCGCTTGTTGTCCCGAACTGCTGGGAAAAGACGAAAGTTTGGTGTTGGACATTGGTCATCTGTCAGACTCTACAGTGATTGGTCAGTTAGGCATGATATTACACCAGCTACAGTGTAGAGGTTGGTGTAATGGAAGGAGAACACATGCAGGCGAAGCGTTGCGTTGCTGTGAGGGTTTGTGAAGCTCAGGTCGGATGTTACTGACTTGACAGATATTTTTAATTTGATCCCCCAGGAAGGAGTTGGTAATACCACTTCCTCTCTGCTGCACACCTTCCCCTTTGACCTTTCCATAACACTGAGCATATTGAATTTCAATAGACTGCAGGAACTGAAGAGGGAAAAAAGGGAGAATTAAATCAAAGGGGGTTTTCCTTGGAGGCTTTATTGAGTGAGGTTTTTTTTTTTTTTGTCTGGAATGGTTTCACCCTCACCAGCCGGTTTGTGAAGCAGCACAGATATGTGATCAGAGCACTTAGACTGAAAGAGCAGAGTTTGTTCCATGGCCTGAAAGGAGTGGGTAAGTAAATACAGACCTTCATCACTGTCTTCTGTGAAAGATGGGTGTGTTTCTGAGGCCTGCACAGCTTTCTGTTTTATTCTTTTTCACACCACCACTGGGTGTGTGTCCATGTGTAAGACTATGTTACTGTCCCAGCCGTCCAGTATGTTTGGGCTTTCTGCAGGAGAGTAAGTGCATGCCCCTGCCGTATTGGGTTTCTGTAGAACAGGTGGGGCAGACTTTGCGTCATCTGTGATTGGGTCAAGTATCACAGCTTCTCCCTCATATCTGTCAGTCCCACCAAACCCCCACCAGCCCTCTTACAGATTCCCACAGTGCAGTGGGCCTCACTCTGTTACAGTCAGTACGTCCAATGCAACCCAATGTCAATCTGTTTTCTACAAGTGAGAACCAGAAAGTGTGTTTTGCATTTGCATTGAACTCTCTACTAATAATAATCAACATGCTTTAGAATCCTTTGTTGCAATAACAACAGAATTTTGTACCATATTTGCTGAAGAGAGGGTCCATGAACAACAACTTTGAAGTTCAGCCAGGTTCTTAATGGGATTTTGATCTGGACTGCACAATTCCAACACACATTTATGTTTTTATCTAAAATTTTACATAGTTGCTCTGGTTGTGTGTTTGGGCTTTTTTGTGCAAGAGGCTAAAAAAACCCTAGCCATATATTTCAGATTTTTATTTATTACAACATTTTGAATTGCTATGTGTTGTTAAAGTTCAAAAACTTTATGTCTTCCAAATGCATATTTTAAAAAGTGTGACTCTTTATAGTAACATTTGGAATGGCCCCTCCCTTCTGGATGATCATTTTTCTACCTCAGCAGGAATATTTCCTTTTCAGTTCACAGTCAGGCGTTTCTTTGTGTTGGTCTAAGTTCCAATAAAAAAAAGGGGTGTGTTATGATTACATAAGTGTTTATGGAGCAGAAAATTCCGACAACGACATATTGTGATCCGCTCAGTTTGTAAAACTCTTTGGCTTAACAGGCTCAGAGGAAAATGTGTCTGGATGAACTCTAAGGATCAGACAATAATTACAAATGTATTTCTCTTCTTTGCGTCTAGTCATGGCTGAGGATGTATGGGTACCTACCCCAGGCCAACCGACAGATGTCCACCATGCGATCAGCTCAGATCCTGTCCAACGCCGTCAGTGACATGCAGCGCTTCTACGGTCTGGAGGTCACCGGTCAGATGGACGCTCAAACCATCAGGTCAGCACTGACAGCTCTATACACACAGACCTTCTCATTCACAAAAACACATGAACCATTGGTTGACTTGGCTGTACGGTGGAAGCATGAAAGTACAACTACAATGTCGGGGACTTGAAGAAAACATAGCAGGGCTTGTAACGTCATGCTCCCTTTCATCTTCTCACTTGGGTCCTCCATATTTGAAAAGCTCTCCTTCCTGTTTCTGATTTCTTTGAACCTGCTCAGCGCCATGAAGAGACCCCGCTGCGGTGTGCCTGACAAGTTCGGAGGGCAGATCAAAACCAACGTGCGTCGGAAGCGTTACGCGCTCACTGGACATAAATGGAGCAAGAGCCATCTCACTTACAGGTAACAGAAAGAAACTGACTGCTTTAGTGCAGCGAATTCCACAGTCACTTCAGAGTTTTCTTTTACTTCTCTAATCTGACTAAATCAGTCTTTCTACCTCTTCGTGCCCCTTCAGCATTCAGAACTACACTCCTAAAATCGGAGAGTACAACTCATACGAGGCCATCCGGCGAGCCTTCAGGGTCTGGGAGGGAGTCACTCCGCTGACCTTTGATGAAATCCCCTACCAGGAAATCAAATATGGACGCCGAAAGGAGCCGGACATCATGATTTTCTTCGCTTCGGGTTTTCACGGAGACAGCTCTCCTTTTGACGGGGAGGGTGGCTTCCTGGCTCACGCCTACTTCCCTGGACCCGGGATGGGAGGGGACACACACTTTGATGCTGATGAACCTTGGACCATTGGGAACCACAATGTGCAAGGTAATAAATCACGGACTTTAAGGATTTTAGTCATAATGTCTCGTAAACATGATGACCACTTGTAGGTTTGTGCTTTACCAGAGGCATGAAACTGAAAACAAATTCTAAGTTCAAACCTCCAGCATGGATGGGAGGATTCTCTCCATTTTTCTGACATATGTGGTCCATGCTGGTTCACAAGCTTACGTATTGTTTATTACAACAAAATGTAACGTCAATATCTGACAAAATTATGCTTCGCCTAGCATGGTTGATTCACTCCAAACCAGTAGATGGAAACACACCTAGCTCACATTTTTCCTTTTTTTTTTATTTTTGCAACCTTTCAAAAGTTTACTTCAAACTCATGACTGGATGGTAACACAGATTGTGACTAATCCGCACCACTGTTCCTGGAGTTCCTTATTGCGTTGCCAATTCATATTTTTTGTGTAAAAATCATGGCTACCAAACCATTTATTCAGAGGGTTGCAGTCTAAAACGCAGAAAAGTTTCAGATTCTTTTCCACTTTAAAGGACTTAAATCAAAGTCTAACCCTTACCTCGTCTCCTTTAAGCTGTCATATTGTCATCGACACAACCCCTAAAACTAATTACATTTCCTGACGCAGATACCAAATCTAGCCTCATGCAGAGCTTGGGGCTTAGAGATTCTTATTTGGGTTTGTGTGCGCCTGTGTGTGTGTGGGATGTTTCAGAGCTGATCACAGGGACGGTGGAACGCCACAGTAAGTGGGAGAGTGTTCCACCCGGGGGGATCTGCAGACCGCTCCCCTTGTTGGGCCACGCTACTTAAACAGCTTTAAAGCAAAGTACAACCAAATTACTATCTGCCTTGACACACACACGCACACACACACACATGCGCACACACACGCATACACACATTTAATTATGAAATGTTTGCTGCCTTCCAGGAGGGTTATGGATGAAAAGCAGTGCATTTTCAGAAAGCGTGAGCCTTCTGAGCTGAAGTTGATCCAGAACCTGATTGTGACAGTTTTAATGTGAACACACGCAGAGCCATTTAATAAGCTACAATGTTATTGAAGTCCATTTATTTTATGAACTTTTTCACCGAGTGAAACACATTATATAGATTAATTAGACACAAATGGATATTTGAAAACCTTTACTTCTGTGAATTAAGATGATTTTCCACTTATAGTTGATAAAAAAACATGACATTTAAAAGTAGAATATAACATCAGACCAATAACAACAGAAATGTGGGGTTAATAAAAAATATACCTAATACCTGTTGTAGTTTTCAAAAGGTACTTTCAATCTGACAAACGAGACTCATCGTGTCATATATTCTTATTTATTGAATATGACTGTAGCTTATTTTTTTTTTCTTTTTGGGTCCTGCAGTAATTTAGATAATATTGAATGTTATACCAAATTAACAGTTTCCTCAAACCCTATATTTTACAGGGATAAGAAAAATGAAACTTAAGGTTTAAACAGCAGAGGGTGAACCTCAGTTTGTTCCCTGTTGAAGAGTCCTGGCCACAGAGTGAGCTCTCAAAGTATTTTGAAAAGTGAATAACAGTGTTATTAAATCAAAGATTAGAGGTGTGAACCTTGTGATGCACAGTGTGACTGATCAGCCCTGCTGGTTTGAACCAAACAACTCTTCCTTTTCATCCAAAAATCCCACGCAGACATCACACAGCTCACTGCTTTTGTACAGCAGGACCAGTATTGGCAAAACGAGCAGCAGGCTTGGAAGGTCGGATTTGGTTGTCAAGGTGTCGCTTCAGCCTTTTGAACTCTGGGAACCCGTTTTTTTTCTGTTTTTTTTTTTTTTTTTTGGACAAATACACTTCTCAAAGGCAAACTGATCTACAGGGAGTTAAAATAAAACACCGCTGATAAACACCTCACCAGGGTCAGCAAAAGCTTCATTTGCTTCACTTTCAGCACTTTTTAAATCTTTCTTTTTCTCCAGCTGAATGGCGTCTTTTAGTTACCTCACAAATGCAGTTTTATCTGCTCTCTCTATTCATAAAGACATCTCAAAAAAAGATAAAAAGAACATTTAACCTCATTGGAAGGTTAAATGAGGTTTACCTCCGCCTTAGCTTTGCTGTTAAGCTGTGGTGAAATTCATCTTTCATTTGCTCGATGGTAATTCTGACACACAGAACACACACATTGCTTTCAGAAATGGGATTAAGCAGGAACATTAGCTGAAACTTTTACAACAAATTTTAGCTACGGTAAGATGATGTGTTCTGGCTGCACGTATTTTGCACGTGTTTGCCACTTATTTGAGCAGTTTGGATCTGCTTTTGAACAAATTCATGACTTGCACAGCTTCAAAATTCCTACAGGACTAGTACATGTCACGCTGTGTGACAGTAAGTCCTATCAGAGTGCACAATAGAAGATGCCAGGCTGCTTGCCTTGCTGCTACGTTACTATCATTCAGACAGATTCCACTGACACGCGGGTCCACCCATAGACAGCAGGCTGCGGATGCTAATGTACTTATTATTAGAGTCAGACAGTGAGAAAGGGCGAGAAGGAGGCAGAGGGAAAGGAGATGGCAGCGGAAGTGAGGGAAAGAGGACAAGAATTAGCTTGGTTGGAGCAGCAGTGACACTGCAGGATTTTCCTAGAAAATATCAAACACTGATATTTGTCATTTGCGATCTTTAACTTTCTGTGGTTGTCACAGTAAATGACAACAGGCCTTCGGCTCAAAACGAGAGATTTTCTTTCCCAATGCGATACTTTGCATGCAATGAGCAGACAGGTTCTGACAGACGCCTTTAGCTGCCAGTTACGGGCAATAAATGGAAATAAATTTAGGACCAATTTCTGGTTGTAACGACATGTAAAACGAAACAGTTTCTCATTATGAGGAGAAACTTTCTCCATAGCAACCGACCAGCTTTGCAAAACACCTGGTGAGACCTAGCACCACCTTCAAGATGCAGCTCCTCCTCAGAGCTGTAGCTTCCAAGCTTCCACCTCACAGATCAGCCCTCCTACTTCCTCATTCAGCTCCTTCAGACTAGCCAGCAGCAATTAGCAAACACCTGGTGGAACTGCACATCTGCTGAGCTCATTATAGCAGCTACTTCAGTGCAGCCTTGATAAAAATGTTGATAAAGGGTTAATAGAGGAGCCATGTTATGATGACTTCATGAAGGCGGAGCTTCAGAAAGAGCAGGCGTTTATAAAGAGTCAGAGGCAAAAATGTCAAAGCGTTAAATTAGGAGGTAGAGAGTCTTTAATGTCATATAAATCATTTTTGTAACTACTGAATGTAACATAGTTACTTGATTATGTTATAAAATGGCATAATACATAATACTGCCCCTTTAATGAATTTATTTATTGGGTTTAAATTTGTAACTGAGTAGTTATTGTCATATTTTTATCTGATTGATCAATGAATTGTCAGATCAATTGATAGAATAATCAATTACTCAAATAATTCTTAGCTGCAGCCCTGTTCTGTTTAGGAATGTTAATGGTTCTACAGTAATCATGCCTTAATAAATTAATCTTATCATTTCCTGACATTATGATCTAAAACCGTTCAGTTTGATAGAAAATAAAAAAAACAGAAGAGAAGAAAACGTAAGGGAGTGAATACTTTTTCACATGTACAACAGAAGCAAACAGACTGAAATGGTGAACTTACATAACTCTGATTTAGCTTCACTGGCCTAACATCTAGCTGCACTGAGACATTTGAGGTTTCCTGTTCCTTTCTGTGTCCAGCTGAAGGGTCGCCACGGTTACCTCACAAAGGCCTCTTTATCTCGACCCAGAGCTCACTCTCTCCTCGTTCATCGCCGGCTATCTCCTGCACTCTATCTTGTCCGTTGCTGTTCTCCTCCCTGAAGTGTTTGCTGTATCTCAGCATTCCATGAGGACTTGCATGTGACTCGGAAAGTACACAAGGTGGTGGGGGCGCGGGGGGCAGGGGGCGGGGGGGCAACTCCGTGTCCCTTTGTGTGTTTCTGAGAGGAAATGAACAGATAGACCAGATCGCTGTGTTTTATCCTCTGGTCCATGCACAGCAGTGAAGTCACTGTCATTTTCTTTAAAACATGATGTCATTCATGCCAGTCTGACCAATCAGTGCAGCTCATTATGGGTCAGACATAACACTTCGCAAGTTCAAAGTTCATTGGGGTTCACGGCACCGGGTGAAGAACAAAGAGGTATAGAGTTAGAGGAAATACCCTCCGTTGTTTTGGCTTCCCTTCAGATACAAACCTACAGGAACATGCTGGAGATAAATGTGTTGTTTACCTTTACAAAACTCTCTCTTTCTCTTTCCCTCCTTCTCTCTCTCTTCTCTCAGTCTCTCCCTCCTTCTCTCTCTCTGACTTCTTCTGATCTGAGATGTGTAACGTGTACACTGTAGCACTGCAAAAACTCAAAATATTACCAAGCATTTTTGATCTAGCTCCTACTGCAAATTTCTTCGTACTCTGGAAATAAGACAAAACTTAAGAGTAACTTTTCAGCACAATAGGAAGCTTGTTTTAAGTCAGTAATTCCTTATTATTGATAAAAGGTACTAGTTCCACTGGCAGATTATTTCACTTATAAAAATAAAATTTTCCCATGTTGTAACTGAAATATTCTACCTATGGAACCAGTACATTTTTAAATACATATTAAGAAATTCTTGACTTAAAACAAGCTCCTATAACTTGCTGAAAATTTATCTGTAAGTTTTGTTGTATTTCAAGAGATATTTGTACCAGCAACTAGACCAACGATACTTAGATTTTGTGTTTTCGCAGTGTGCATGGGGTCATTACTTCCTTGACCTGTTTAATGGGACAGGAATGTGTGCTGATTCATATCAGCTGTCATTAGCATAGCTGTGTCTGTTTGATCACTGAGAGGAGGAGAAAATAAGGGACACTCTGTCTTAAACATGACACATACCGATTTCCCTCTTTCTGTCCCAAAAGCTGCACAATAAAAGTAAGTCTTGATTTAATTTCCCCTTGGGATCAATAAAGTAATAAAGTTTTTTTTTTTTTTTTTTTTTTATGAAGCCAAATAATCTCTTTGAGGTTTCTTTTAGACATCCTCAGCTCAGTGGTTATCTCCTGGTTACAGTCTTGTCCGCTGACGTGTTCTGTGTTGATCCAGGTAATGACCTGTTCCTGGTGGCGGTCCATGAGTTGGGCCACGCCCTGGGCTTGGAGCACTCCAGTAACCCCCTGGCCATCATGGCTCCCTTCTACCAGTGGATGGAGACGGATAACTTCCAGCTTCCGGACGACGACCGACAAGGCATACAGCAGATCTACGGTAACCTTTAACCCTTCCACTCCACTACTCAGTTCATTCTCATTTAAACTCATACAAGTTCCCTTACAAAAGTATTGGAAATAAGGATTTATTTACTTTTGACCAGGTTATGTCAGGATATGCTTTTAGAAAAGTAGAACATTATAGATCCCTCTTAAACTTTTCTACATTTTGTAGAACCACAAACTAGGAGATTTTATATAACAAAGCAATCTGAAGTGTGAAGGGGAAACATAATGATCCATTATTATTAAAATGCTAATGCTTTCAGAAATAAAAAAATCTAAAGAGTGTGGTGAGTGCCCCTCTGAGTCGTCTTTTATTACAAATACAGCTGCAGGTGTTTTATGGTGCTATGAAGCAAAAATGAGTCAGATTGGAAGGAGTGTCTGAGAAAATCAGTTTGCAAAGTCTTGCTGCAAATTCTCAATTTGATATGTCTAGATTTTGACTAAGCAACTCCAACACATGACTATCTTTGACCGAAACCGCTGCAACTAATTGCTCAACCTTAAGGTTCCCCCGTACTTCATCCAAAGTGCTGAAATCCAGGCAACCGCCTCCCGTTCTCCACACCAGGCCCGTATGGAAACAATTTCACAGAGCTCTGTGCAAAGAGTCCCAAAACAAATCCAGAGTCAGCAATGTTGATATTTGTCTTCCACTATCTGGTTCATGGATCCGCAGGAGACACGAATATTTATGAGGAGTGTTTATGTGACGCGGTGAGGAATTATGCACGTTTGTAGGATTCTTCACTATATAACTAGTATAATAATAAGACTATCAAAAGGCTAAAAACTCCTGGATAGAAATTGGGACATTGTTGGGTCAGGGCGTGATATTTACTGAAGCTGCAGTGTGTGAAACATGTCTGTGAACACAAACGTTCAGAAACCTTGTGACCATGCGTCAATTCGAATGAACTATGGGGGAGTCTCTCTAGTCTCCATTGTTTTGTAACCTCCAGTCATTTGTGTGCATTCCATCTCCAGCCATATTCTGATGAGGTTTGACCAGCTTTCCCACAGCATCATGTTACTGTTGTGTCACACTGTGAACAAGTTGAAGGTGTGTGGACGCTCTAGTGAAGCGCTGGTTCAGCTTTTAGTATGTATGAATCATCTTAACTTCTCTTTTTACATCTTCACAAGCAACAGGAATAAATTAGTCTTGTTCAAAGGAGAAGCTTTAGTCTTCAACTTTCTGCCATTTTATTCCTTAAAGTATAAATAACATTTCAAAAATTTATTATTAATAATGATTACTACGATGGATTTCCAAAAAATAAATACATTTAGTAAGCAAAAGGTTAATTTATATGCTATGTCATTTATATGGAATTAAATTAGCCATTTCCTCAGAGTGGACAGTATATCAATAACAACATATTGTAATAGATATGATCAATCAATCAATCAATCAATCAATCAATCAATCAATCAATCAATCAATCAATCACTCAATCAATCAATCAATCAATCAATCAATCAATCAATCAATCAAGTTTATTGGTATAGCACCTTTCAGCAACGAGGCAGTTCAGAGTGCATACCACCATAAAAACACAAAAATAAGGAGTCATATAAACATCATACAGTCACTAATTGGGAAACTGGTAACAATAATTACATTTTGAGGAGTGCCATCATCAAGATCATCAGTACACATCAGATATGTCCCAATTATTATTGTTAAAAAGCAATTCTAAATAGTTGGGTTTTTAGTCTAGATTTAAAGGAACTCAGTGTTTTGGCTGTTTTCCAGTTTTCTGGAAGTTTGTTCCAGATTTGTGGTGGATAAAACAGGAAAGGTCCCGTCACCTGTTTGACAGTATTTCAGATATTTAAAACAAAAAATGAATCAATATTTATCTATCAAATGATATGAAATGCTTATTTGTTTTTCAGCCATATTGTCCAGCCATACCATTTCTTTACATATGAAGAAATGGTATGGCATATACATAAATGTTGCTAAGTGTTCTGCTTTGGATCAGTTTCAGCAAGTTAAGCAGACCAAACAGAGAACATACTGATCATCGTGCTGACTCAGCTGACCCCGCTCTGTGACTCTCTAAAGGTCAACCCAACGGCGTTCCCACTCAGGCGCTTCCCACCGTGCCGGCTCGCCGCCCAGAACCCAGACCACCTCAGAATCCCCCCCGCCCCAGGACCACAGACAGACCCGACCACTATGGGCCCAATATCTGTGAGGGGAACTTTGACACCGTTGCCATGCTGCGTGGAGAGATGTTCGTTTTTAAGGTAAATTCTTTGACGAAGCTTTAGGTTCAGGTTCAACACCCGACCGGACATGAGGTTTCATTCCTCGTAGAAAAATCAGAGCTCGGAGTTGGAGTCCTTTAAGAGAAAGGACGTGTGGCGCGCCCAAGAACAGGTCTGCTTTCAATCAGGGCTTTGTGGATTGTAAACTAACAGGCCGGCGCTCTTTTATGAGATACAGGCCCTGCTGGAAGAGTTGGGGGTGTTCAGGTGTTCGCTTTAGGAGCCTCTGGACCCACACAAAACATTTAAAAGGCATTAGACATGAGTAAGCTATTACCTAAGCTCCTAGCTTTGTCTGACTGCTCACATACAATCCCATCCTTCGGCTGTTGACTGGTTTTGCTCCCAGCTAGATTTTCATGTTTCTCAGAAGACATTTGTTTGATACTATGCACCTCCAGTCTTGTGGTGGTTTGTCATTATGAATCAGCTGGTGCTTCAGCAACACTTACCGGTCACTGATGCAAGAAGTCCGCGGGATTCATTTTAGGGCTGGAGTTTACGGAAATTTCAGCAACACTTAGCTGTGTTTTGGTGTATCCAGGACTTATTTGGTGATAGTCTGAGAGCAGCAGCACAACATGAGTAATGGTGTGTTTCAAAGGAGGTGCTGCAGTAGCTGCATCAGTGTCTCAACATATCCAAGAGCGATTCCACTGGATCCCAGGAAACCGCTGAAATGCCAATGTAACAAAACATGAAGCGAGGAAAGAGTCGTCTCTTGACAAGAGTTGCATAAGAAACGTAGATTTATAGAGGTCTGTTCCGGAGTGGGTCCCTGCTCCTCCTCCCAACACACAGATCAGTCTGTGAGCATCTCTTATTTGAGAGAGTAGGTGTGTTTGATGCAGAGCAGCAGACACAGTAGCCTGACATCTGGCTGCCTGGACGTGTGCTGCTCACGGTCAGAGAGTTAGCTCTGCGCTTCAGGGTTTCATCTCAGCCAGCTGACTGATCTGAACGTGATCTGAGGCACATTAAAATAACTAATAAAGAAAAGTCCTGCCCCTTTTCATACACAGAGCAAAAACAAAACTAAGAAATATTACTGAGTTTCACTTCTTTTGAATAATCATAATTACTTCACTTATAGGGAAAATCAGGTTTTTAATAATTTTGTAGCCAATCATTAATTTGTTCATCTGTTTTTTTGTGTATTAATTACATTTGTTGGTTATTCGTTGAAAGTCTGGCAGACATTCAAGACGGATTTTTATCAATCTCAGGTAAACAAATGAATCCATCCTCCTGTGTCCTGCATGAAGGACGAAACCAGGTGTGTTTGCCAGAAAGAACCGAGCGCCGTGCATTTTACTGTTTTACAGATCAAGAAGGTTCTCCTGCTGACTCAACACTTAGAAACGATCAGACAGTCTTCTGGTGAAAGTAGGTCTACTGGAGTCAGTAGCATTTGTCTGAGATCTTAATGCCCATAAGGCAAAGTATTACCAAATGATTGTGTAAAATGGGACAGTGGTGATTTTCATTGTTTTGAGCTGTTAATCTGACAGTAAAAATTACAAAGCACTTTATGAAAAATGCGATATAGCAGCAGAGTAACGAGCAGAGAGAGGAGTAATGGGCTGTGATGGAACCATCAAACTGTTATTAGCCTGTCAGTTTTCTGCTGTTGCTGTTTTATTGTCCGTTCTGCTCTCGTTATCCTTTAGCGCTCAGTTTAATTGGCATAACAACCGCAGAGTTTGAACACACTGCTGTGTGTGTGACCTCAGTGCTACAAGAGCTTGGTGACCAGTGAAAAATATTGGTCTGGATCTATTTGCACCCTTTTAATACAGCGTGTTGTCAGGTTTTATTATATTATTAATTCGTAGTTTCATTGGGTTTGATGTGTTTTAAAGGTGTGAAGACGAACAGAAGCTGCTTTTTCTAGCATGTTCTAAGTAATGCCACGACTCACACCCGCGATGTTGAACCCTGCAGGGTCGGTGGTTCTGGAGGGTGCGCAGGAACAGGGTCCTGGATAACTACCCCATGCCCATTGGCCACTTCTGGAGGGGTCTGCCCGGTGACATCGATGCCGCTTACGAGAGACATGACGGCCGGTTCGTCTTCTTTAAAGGTAAGCAGAAAGTTTGCAAAGACAGACTGAAGCATGCTGCCCTGGGCTCTCATGCTAAAAGGCAGTGTTATAATTCTAACAGGTATTTTACTGCAGCCATTGCTATTATGTATTATTTTTCTCCATGCTTGAAATAACAGGAAAGAACCAGTTATTGCCTGGAGTAATGTGTTTTTATGCGATAAAAAGTGGAGATACAGCAATGAATTGGTCAGAGATCAAGATCAGCACATTTTCACTGATTGGCTCTGAGTGGTGATCAGAAAATCCATCAAAACTAAGAACTTCCACCATTTTTCTGTCTACAACCAACAGCATGCTCTTATGCTTTGGTGCATAAATGGGAACAATCTTGTAATCCCTTCATTTTCTGGAATCAAAAGTATCACACCAAACCAAAGACCTTTCAGCACATTCTTCTTGTTAGGTCCTTACAGTTGTTTGTAGGAGGAAAGTAATTGGACAAAACTGGAATCAACCAATTAGACTCCAAATTGGGATCATATGGGAAAAGCCTGATGAGTGGATCTCTGATCTCTGATGCATAAATCAGTTTTCACAAACAAGACGACTTTAAATAGTGGTGGGGCCTGATGTAGATGTTTGAGTGAATTAATTAATCAGATTTTAGTCGAAAACCATATGTCAACAAAATAAGTAAAATCTTCAATTCAAAAACCCTTTTTGCTGAAAAATTATTGAATAAATAGACATATGAGCTCAACATATGTCTATGTTTTGAATCTGTTTTGCAGGTTCTCTAACCATCACATTGGTGCAAAGTGTTATTCTACCTACTCAGATTTTTAGTGTTTCAGGAATCCCTGATTATTCATGGAACTTCTTTGAAAAAAACCCTTCTTTAGAAATATGGACTGTGGTCACTGACATTAGCGTTGGGGATGTCGGTGCTGCTGCTACATATTTAGCATTGAGATGCAATTTTAGGCTTGAATATCTTCACCGATAGCCTAACTGTGTTTAGCACAACTTAAACACAACAATAGTCTTTTCCAGCATCCCATCTGGTCATTTTATTGAAGCAAAAAGGAACCCCTAGTGGGCCAAGAGAAGCCTGCTTTGTCTCTTTGCTGTTATTTGCAGATGTAGCTTGTGCTTCAGATTTACAGGTTTACTAGAAACATTTGAGTACAAAGGTTCCACTTGGAACTTTTGTACTCAAATGTTCTGAGTACATTTTCCAGATGGTTGCGTTAAAATTTTAACGCATTAAGATCTGTGTAATTAATTAATCAATCGAAATTAACACATTAAAGTCCTGGGCCTAATTTATACCCCCAACTTTTAGATGCATCCCTCTTCCAATACACCTGAATTAAAGTCAAAGTCAAATTAGACCCCAAAGCTAAACTAACTAACAGTAATAATTGTACACTAACACAAACTTCCACAATGTAATATTCAGATTTGTTGAAAATGTACAATCCATTTAATTTTAATGGCAGTCATTATCAAAACTGTGTCCTGCTCTCCGTATTCTGAACTACACATTTGTCACTGAACTTCTTTGAAAAGCTTATGAACCTTCTGGTTTCCCTCTAAGAGAACTACAGTACGTAATGTATTCTGCATAAATCTTTCTCTGTACTGCCTGTTATTTTATACTGTCAGTCTCAGAGAGCAGATAGCATTTTATATCTCTCAATGGAAGTTGCTGAATGAAAAAGGAAGCGTTTAGCCTTTAGCTCTGCCTCACTCTGATGGACTGCATGATTTGGGGGCAGCTGTTGATAATGAGGAGAATGATGTCATTGGCGAGCCTCTCAGTGTGACACTTGGCTACGAGCCATTAGTGAAGGAAGGGCCAGACAAGGAGAAAAGGCACTGGCCAGAACGTCAGACTTCATGGCTCAATACGGAGAAGGGACATATATTCCTAGAAAAAAAAATGAGCCAGAAGTTTTTATTTTTATTCTCTTAACACAGTTCACAACCAGTATATTCAAAAAAAAAAAAAAAAAAAACGCCCATCCGATCAGTCAGTTTTCCTCTTATGCTTGTGTTTATGTGAAATGAGCCAAGAATGATGTAAATGCCAATTACTGCTCTACATCTTGCAGTGACTCGGTTAGCAGACATTTTGCTGTATTTGACAACATTTGTACATCAGTCACCAATAAAATGAATCGTCAGTAATGTCAACTGTCAGTCTGAACTTCACTGATTGTTTTTCATCTTTATGGATTACAGACTCATTCATTTTCCTCTTGCTGGCCCAACTGAACTGTGTAATTTCTCATTGTAATTGCAGCAAAGGTACCCAATTTATTCCCCCCATTTTATACCCACACTCTATTTCATTCTTTCATACTTTCATGTCAGAAATCAATTCTCTCATAGACTATGACAGATTATTTCCCCTGATCAAAATAGCTCTAAGCAACTTCCTGCTAGTGGATCTTGCCTTACTGACAGGAAGTGACCACATTTCTGTACAGTAGACAACGACAATGACTTTGAAGCGTCAGTTGAAATGTCCTCTAACTTGTGGAAATTGACACAGTGAGGGTACAAAATATCCCATCGCAGATAGCTCTATCTTGTTCTCCAAAAAGTGTTATGAAATGGCAGAGGGCCAAAATGACAAGCTCTTGATATATTTATGCATTAGTCAGCTTGCCAAGACAAAACCTGCTGGGCTTGTAGAGGGATGTTCGAAAATAGAGACATGAGTCAAACTTAACGATACTCAAATTTCACACTAAATGAGGCACATTGTGCCTCACATTGTGAGGCACAATGAGGCAATCCTTTAACCTCTCTACTTAACGCAAAACCAAAAAATTCAGCCCTCTTTAAGAAAAATACACAATTACAAAGTGTCACTTTGCTATTTGTCTAAACAGTAGGTAAGATACTTTGTGTAAGTGTTAACACTGACCTTTTTAAGTTGCTTTCAGGCGTCAGGGTCACTTGTAGTGTTAGCTTGTAGCGTTACGGATTTCATCTTTTTTCCTGTTAGTCTAATTTTGCTGACTAAAAAACGTTGCATTTGTATTTTCTGGATGCATTCGCGAGGGGCTGTTGGAGAAAGAATTTGCTTAATTTGGGTAAATGAGAATGGGTCATTTTATATGGATTGTAATGTAAATTAGTATCTTTGAATAATTATTTTTTTCTAGAATCGATTACATTTAGATCTGAATTGTACAAAAACAACCCCTGGAATCGTCTGATGCTTCCCGGGGTTGCATAATAAATATTAGCGTGGTTAGCTCTGAAAGATGGGTAAAGCAGACCGAGGCAAAATAAAAAGAAGAACTTAATACTGGAACTGAGCACCTCCTCCTTAAAACCTAATGTTGTTAAGACAGTAAAATCGTTCTTTCAGTGAGAATAAAGCTGTAGTCTGACAGAAGACCAGCCGCTCCATTAGGAGCGGCTAATAAGTTTGTGTTATTAGCCAAACACAAACTTCTTACTCAGTGATGCCATACTCGCTGTTGATGTGTTTTCTGATTACTTAACAACACATAATTTGTTCATTTTTATAATGTACAAACTTGCATAAATAAAGTCCGGGTTTCTGTGACTGTTCTTGACTTGAATTACCAGAAATGCATGGATGAGCGCATGTATTTCTGAGCCTTTCCCAGTGCAAAAAAGCTCACATCTGCACTTAAGTTTTCCTTATAAGTCAAAGTACTTGAGGTTATGTAGGTCATATTTGCCTGTGAAGGAAAACTAACCTGATTTCTTCTCCTTTCTCCCCTTGTCTTCATCAGGAAACAGATTTTGGCTCTTCAGGGAGGCAAACTTGGAACCGGGCTACCCTCTCGATCTGGTTGATTATGGTCGAGATATTCCCTACGACCGGATAGACACCGCAATCTGGTGGGAACCGTCCGGCTACACTTACTTCTTTCAAGGAGACAGGTAAAGTAGCCTTCAGTCTGTCAATGATGCATTTAGATTAAATGCGTCACCATCAATAATGCATAGACAACATATCCACCTCATTGTGCTAATGTCCTGAATCTTCTTTTAGTGCCAAAATGTGCAGTTTGAGCTAAATGTACCTCAGTTGATTTAGAGAAGTTTTCAGTTCTCTATGAGCTGTTTAAATACGAACATGGCAGGAGTATCAAGTCTAGTTTGACCTTCTGTAGACAGTTTACAACCAGAAGCAAAACCTTCTTTCCGCCATTTTGTTCAGGTACTGGCGCTTTGATGAGACGTCACAGTCTGCTGACAGGGGCTACCCAAAGTCAATCGATGTCTGGGACTCTTCAGTGCCTTCTTCTCCCAAGGGGGCCTTCCTTAGTGATGATGGGGGTGAGCTGTGTGTGTGTGTGTGTTTGTGTGTATGAGTGGAAGTGCCTGTAGCAGACTGAGACTTGCCTGAAACAAAGAATCGGGGTGTGGTCAAGTCTTGAGCAACCGTTAGTTAATATCGCCAGTGTTTCAGCTGAAAGTGAAAAAGATAAACATGTCTTGCTTTTTATGGTGACACATTCTGATGTTTTTGCATGTTCCAGCATACACCTTCTTCTATAAGGGCTCCAAGTATTGGAAGTTTGATAACCAGCGTATGAAAAGCGAACCAGGCTATCCCAAGTCCATCCTGAGAGACTTCATGGGCTGCAATGTGGACCTGGATCCCGACAGAGACACCGACTCCGGACGCAAATACCCAGACTTAAACCGTCCACCGTTCAACCCAGACGCGGGCCGTGATGCGGACAAGGGCAAAGGACGGGATGGGACAGACCGCGAAGGCACAGACTCTGACAAGGGCAAAGGCTCAGACAAGGACAAGGACAAGGACAAGGACGAAGACTACATTGAGGGTCGGGAAGAAGACACCAATGAGGTAGACGTGGTGCTGAAGGTGGATGACAGCGAGGAACGAACCATGAACATTTTGATGGTGACCATTCCTTTGGTCCTGGTGATGTGCATCCTAGGATTGATCTACGCCATCATCAACACGCTGCAGAGCAAAGGGACGCCGCGGCTGCTGGTGCACTGCAAGCGCTCCCTTCAGGACTGGGTCTGACCCTTGGCTTGAGGAGGCTCTGAACTTTACATACCTCCCCTCCTCTCACCCAGACCTCTTTCTGGTGATCCATCTGTGCTCAGTGGTTCCTGCAGCTCTTAGTAAATGTGGCAGTAGATCCATGCTGATCCAGTACTGATAAAAACTACAAGCGAACATAAATTATGTCTTACATTTAGAGACACTGATACACCACCTTAACCACCTCCCTTCGCCCATGGTGCTCTACAGTGCGTTGACTGTAGTCTATTTATGACAGAACTTTGCACATTTTTTTTCATGTTTTGTTTTGGTTCCTTCTGTGTGAGACTTCATGTTGTTATTATTAGTTCATAACCAGGAAAGCTGTTCTGCTCTCTGTCTCCTCTGCAAGGCCCTCCTCCTTCCCCTGAATCTCAACGGGGCTTTCTGTTTGAGGATATCGTAACATCTGCTTATGTCATCTCACAAAGGGTAAGCAAACGTGTAGACAGAGCACTTGGGTTTGAAGCTTGGTTGATAATCAATTCTGTCGTCACATTTAGATGCTTGTCTGCAGTGTAGTGTATCAAAGACATGCTGCAGGGTTTAACTGGAAATGGTTAACACAGTTTCAGCTGAAATCTGGGAAATTTTTGTATCTCATGTGAGGCTTTGCTCAAACCCTCTGAGTCAGGCAGTTACAGGACAGGTGTTTTCCAGGGTGGTTTTGGATTTTTCTTACATGATTGATCACTTTATTCCCTCGCCCCCCCAAAAAAAGTTTGGATCAGCTCATCTGCTCAACAGAGTTGTTGAAAGAACCAGGTGGACACCTTGGCGACTCCTTGGATTTCCTTTTTTTTCCTTTAGAACTGAATCCACCATGTTCATGCTGACACATATTTTAGAAATCAGACTTCTTTGAGATTCTTCATCAGGAAACATGGCTCCAAATTAAGACTTGTTGAAACCTCTCGTTTTGGTGTTGAATTGACGAGTGGCCTAGTTCACACATAGCTACTGTCTGTGCTCTGGAAACCACAATGGAGGAGCTGTGGGCTGCATTACACTTTAAAGGTCACGACTGGCAGGAAATGGTGAACAGCAACAAAGAAAACAGGAGCTAAATTAATTTTGGGTGATTAATTTAGCCGTGGTTGTCATCCTTAGTTTCGACGTGATGTTGATGTCGGTATCATCTCCCCCTAAAGGCTTAATTCAATTTCTTTTCACAATTTCTCAAATAACTTCGGTAAAAATAACTGGAGTAGTGAGACTTTGAGCTATACTAGATCAAATCTCAGAATATAATGAGTCACTCGTAGACAGTAACTGCCAAACATGCTGTACATCCCATTTGTGCCAGTATGTTGAGCAGAAGATTTCCATCTTGTGGTTTGTTGAATAGGAACACACAGAAATAACAAAATCACAGCAGAAATCACAATTATATTGTGTAATTAATTTATTATATTCGATCAACTTTGGTTAATTTCAGCTGTTCGCTTGTCATCTTTCTTCAGCAAAAAAGAAAATATATATTTGTGCTGTTCATCTGTGAGATTTGAAAAAAAAGAAATCGTCATAGAAACAAAGACTACCAGCCATTGTAGTTTCTGCTATATCTCCTCATAAACCCAATTCACAATTCAGGCAAAGTTTAACATCTTTAGCTTCCGACTAGGAGGATTCTACTTAATATGGTCATAGCTGTAAAAAATAAAAACATAAACAGTGAGCAAAACATCCACTTGTTGTGTGCTAACGTCTGTTAGCTTGTTTTAGCTTTGCATCTCATTAGTTCCTCAAAGCAAATCAGAAAAGCTTCACTGTGCCAGTAGTTCTCCTAACCTCCACAGGCCATGTTAGGGTAGTGCCTAATTTTATTTGCGACAGGTCTCAAAAGCACGAAACAAACATGCTAATCAGGCTAAAACTCTGATATTTATATGGTCTTTTTGAAAAGCACTGGCATTCATCTTCTTTTCACAATAGTGATGAATAAATTACAGATCTACAATCTCATAATCTAGAAATCATGACTTAAAATAAGATTCAGGTTGCAGTAAATGTTGAGCATTATCAAGCAAAGCTTAGCATTCCTGCTTTAGCTTCTTCTCAGCTGGCTGGACCATACTTCTTCCCATATATGGGAACAAATGTAAAGACTTCTCTGTCCTTCAGGGTAAACAGAGTCAAAGAAGAACCTGTTCCCTTTACATTCAGGACAGACTTATCCTCAGTCTGCCTCTTCTCTGTCAACAATCAGGAATTTCCTTTGTGCTGTACACGAGGGGGAGTATTCATTATCTGAGAGAACCTTAACCTTAAACCGTAGAAGGGCCCAGCTAATGTTCCACACACTCCCAAACAGCCTGTCTGTCGAGCACAAATCAACAATGATGACCTGCGATCTCGGTGTCAGAACAGTGGGGTATCTGGACACACCAGGGTGGGCTCATGTGAGCACAGGCTAATCCTCCTCATGAAAAACAGCAGGTGTGCACAAAATGCCGTTAACCCCCTGGACCTTTCCCTTAAATCCTTAAGTTCCCCTGTATCGGAAAGCTCCTCGCTCCTTTTTCATCTTGCAAGAACAAAGAATGAAGTCTTTGTAAAAGTCATTGGATCAGCCCTGCAGGGCAAATTAAACATGATCAGCAAGTGTGGAATTGCTTATTTTGCCTCAGCGCAGTTGTAGTCTAATTAGATTTTTAGATAAAGTGAAGCTTTATTCACACTTTGAAAGAAAGACTGCTAACCAAAAAAAAACCTTCCATATGTTACAGTTTGTTTTGTCTCTTGACATGAAAACTGACTTACTAAAAAATGACTAATTTAGGTTGTGAAATGAGCTTACTGTTTGGTGTTAGTATCTCCACTGTCACATTGTGGTTTAGCGGTAAATCTGAGTTGAGGTCCTCTGAAAGAAATTGTTTCTTATCATTACTCTGATTTAGCATCTAAAGGTGAGTCAAACTGTTGGGTCAAGCTTGACCGCAAATGAAAAAAGGCTTATCTATAAGGAAGGAGCATGGGGAGTGATGGGTGGAGCTTTGTCAGGTTGCTCAGATGTAACTGGGGAGTGTCTGACCGTCCTACAGCTGAAACAAAGGAGGGGGGAAGGGACGGGAGGGGAAGGACGTTAACTTTGCCTCCCTGAGGCTACAAAGCGTAGATCTCAGGAATAATGAGGGCTGGACGGAAGAGGAGAACAAGAAGAAGGAGGGGCCATGGGAGGCAGATTTGTCTGAAATTCTACCAAAGTCCTGGAAACTCACAGTCAGTAAGAGACTTATTCTAGACGTCTCTCACTCGCTGCTTAAGTAAAACCACTTCCTGTGTACTGTTTGCACTTTTTCACATTTTGTCACTCTCCAATCACAAACATCAGTGTCTTTTTGGTATTTGATGTGACAGACCTTCATAAAGTAAATCTGGAAAGCGTGTCATGCTCCTGATGTCGATGCACGGTGGAAACCGCATTTTGCTGCAGTTACAGCTTCAAGTCTTCTGAGGTTTGTCTCCACCAAGTGGGAATTTCTAAGGACTAAAATGTTTGCATATCAACAACAACAAAAACAAATTTAACCTAAGTTTTAAATCATATAGCAGTAAATTATCGTAAAATATGTAGACGTTTGTGATTGCAGCACAACAAAATGTGAAAAGGTTGAAGAGGAAGGAATAGCTTTGAGTCTGGCCGTTGACCCCGAGGCCCACTGCAGGGTTAAGGTGAAGGCTTGTGTTGGTGGGACACCTAAACAGTTAACGGGACACTCAGCCTGACAAGAACCTGGAGATTGATCTAAGGCAAGTCAATCCTGGTTGCTTAGAAACGGTGTCCTTTGTCCATCTCTCACCCCCCTCATCATTAGTAAGTTGTCAGAGGGGGAGTGGTTGGCGGACGCAGCTAATCAGCACTAAAAGCACCGTCCTCTCCTGTCCTCTGCTCCCATTGGTCCAGCTGGGACATCTGCGAGTACTCAGACATCCCAGTGTCTGGACAGGCTCAGAAAGTGCACACTCACCGCATTAGACACTAAGTAGCAGATAGAGTTCATCAATCTGCCTTTCCTGTGACCTCCAAACAACCACTTTAAAGAGCGGGGAGCCAGCGGGAAGCTGAACGAGCCGCTGCGCCTCAGAGATCGCCGCGCTCTGCCAGTTTCAGCAGCTTCTCGTTGTTCCGTCTCGCTCGTTGTCTCTGGACACCAAGCGCGAGAGAAGTATTGAAAGAACTCTTGTCAGAGGTGATTGATGCGCGTGTTGAAGTGTTCAGTTAATCAGCCCTACTCTCCATCAGTGAGCTCTATTTTCTGATAGTAAATCTTCCACCCCCTCTGCATGCCCGGCCCTGGAAGCCCAGAGGAATCATCACAACAATGGCCTGCTCTCTTCCTCTCTCTTTCTCTCACTCTCCCCTCCCTCCATTTTTCTTTCCTTCTCCTTGGATGCATACTCGCACAAAAACATTATTGTCTCCCTCAACCCAATCTCAGCCCACCTTCCCTTTAGGAAAGCGGTCCGGCCTGTTTTTAGATCAGCTGTGACTGAATTTGCTTAAAGAAACACTCTACCTGTCAGCTCTGTTGCTTTCTTTAAGGCCTGGACCAGGAAGCAGGCGGTACACTCTGAGGGTCTCAGATGCCAGCGTGGGGAAGGTTCGGACATGCTGAGCTTTCATGTGTCTCAGGATGTCTCTGTGTAAACACAGCATGCTGAGCGTTCCTGGCTCAGCCCCGACAGCCCAGCTTTCAGCACAGAAAGCCTGACGCCTCCGATTCCAGTCCACCGTTATTTAGAAGGCAGCAATTAGAGGCGGACCAATCGGAGATCTGTACCTGATATCCAGCTTCCACTAAGATGTGGTCTGCCTATTTTGGCAAACCTCGATTTTAATAATGTATTTGCATTTGTCATTTCTGTTATTGTTTTTTTTGGGAGGGTGAGGGGGGTAAAAACGGTGCATTTATATGTAGCCACTTCCAAGTATAAGGGGCTTGTTGAGTCAACACCTCACCATGACGTCTCCTCTGATGGCATAAAAATGGTCTGGATACTTAAGAGTTCCACGTCTAGTTCTCAAAACACACCTTTAGTTTTGTTAGCAATGCATTAGTAGCAGCTTCTGTGTGTTCCTTAGCAACTCTAGACCCTGAAATGTCCCAAAGCTTGCCAACATTTCCTTTGGTTCATGTGGCTCTCATTCACTAGAAGCTCAGCAGGAGGAAGGATGACGAGATAAGAGGACGACACACAGTACATGGGTCAAGAGTCCAGTCCAGAACAGCTCTGTCACTGAGCCACATGATGCCTCAACATTAAGATTTCTGAATCCAGCATGTTCCACAATTTAGAGCAGTTCAAACATCAATCAGCTCAAACGCAGCCACGTCGCTTCAGTTCATCCAGCTTTCCTGTCAGTCTGACTTCACGCAGCGGCCTGAATGAAGTGCAGACACATCTCAACAAGTCAAAATGTTTCCTTTTGATCGTCTTCATTTGCCTTTTATGCTTCCTCCAGTTTTATTTCTAAACATTTCACTGACTCTTCCTCCATCAGTAGTAACTTCCACACCAGAGAGTGTCGTTTGTTGTTGGTGTGACCAGGTAGCGCTGGTGTCCAGTGCATTGTCTGGTCATCAGCCGGTTTCTCCGTGCAGTTCTGTCTTTGTCACCACAACTCCGCTGAAGACGGACGGACAGCAAAGAATCCGAAGAACATACTGCCTCACTTTTCACTTAAGTCAGCTTTTGTAGTCTAGATTAGTTGGGCCCCAGAGGACTGCGGTTTGCCCAGATTCTCCTGTTTTCCCAGAATGCCCCTCAGCTTGCTCACTGAGCCCATCCACTTGGAAACCACTCATTTTAAATGGCCACTCCACTAACTCTCCATGGAATGGAACAGAAACGAAGGCTTAAAAATGACTTTCAGAGCCTTGAGAGTGCAACAGATGAGTGATCATCATGCCCCATAAGGACACTCAAGACTGGTGGGCAGGCGACCTAATAAAACTGCCTCTATCCTCTAGTTGCAGCTACAGTAGAGACTGGCTTCACGCCGTTTGACTCTTTGTTTCTGTTATTTTCTGTAAAATAAAGAATTTCAGTTTAATCTCTGCCTGAGATGAGATGATGTGGAAAATGTGTTTTTATTTCATTGTTTGTAACATTCCAATGAATATTTTGGATGTTTTTTTTTTGTTAGAAAGCCTTTTTTTTTTTTACATTTGTGTTGTGTTCAATTCTAGTTTAGTGTGTTAACAAGCCATGCTGGACATGTACACATTAAAAAGTGCTCTAAGAAAAGGAAGAATGGTGTCCTAAGCTTTTTTTTTCTTGTTTGTGGAGCAGCTGAAGCAGCAAAAATGCTTCAGGGCTTATCAGAAGAAACTACGATTTCACACACACACGCACACACACACACACACACACACACACAGCACACACCCTCCTCTCTTCCTGTGGTGAGGTCACTGTCCAGGAGGGCCCAGCTTCCTGTCTCACACGGGACAGGCAGCAGAATGGTCTTGTGGGCAGTGGAAGCTTTATGGTGGGGGTGAAGCAGCCTGGCAGAATGCCAGGAAGCCACATGAGCTGAGAGGAAGTCAGCGAGCCGCTGAAGCAGCCTGTAAGAAGCCGAAACGACACAGGAATCACACTGAGAGGAAATTCATTGTTTGCTGCACCACTGAGCGTTTTGTCCCAACACTGGAATTGCAACACAGAAGCAGCAGAGTTTGATTAAATGTGTTTGTGGCTGCAGCAAAAAAAAACAAAAAAAACAATACCACCTGCTCATTTGTACTAATTGTCTAATCGTCATGTCAAATCCTTCCTTTGTCTTCATCTGAACCCCTCAGAGAATTATCTGACTAATAGAGGCGTGTGTCAGGGGGTTCCTGTGTCTATGTCCAGGGCTAACAATCAAAATAATCAAAGCCAAATTGACCCATTTTTAAAAATGATCATTCTTCCCAGAAAATAAAAATAAATCACTACAAAACAAACAAACAAAAAAACAAATACCACAAAATAAAAACATGTACTGTGCCTTGCAAAAATACTAAAAAACCTTTAAATCTTTTCATGTTTTGTCAAATGGACTTTAAAAATTTTGCTATCTAGCAAGAGATAAGACAGCCAGCAAGAATTTGCTAGCTTGCTAGCTAGCCATCTAGCTAGGTATCTGCCAATGCATGCATATATGGATTGATGGATCAAAGTTTCTGGATATTATGTACTTCATGTTATTCATATGTTACAAATAAGTGGTAAATGAAGCAAATATGAAATAAAACACATAGAAGAAAGGGATGTAAAAAAAAAAACTTCTTTGAGAATATTAACATAAAGTCTAACCCACTGACAAAAGGAATTATGACCATATAGACAAAGAAGTTAAGTTTCCAATCCTCAGAGATAACATGTAAACGCTCTTGTGGAATAAAAGGTTTTGTGGAAATAAGTAAAATTATTGTGTTGATCAAATTTAGGAACTTATTATTTGACCTAAGAAAACCATTTAAGAATTGTATACTTTTCACCAATCTGCATCCTTTTTTAAAATTGAACAGGAACCCAGAGGCTGAGAAGCACCAGACATTGATAAGCAGAGACTCCTAATGTTTCAGGATCCTAACAACACCAATGACACATTCAGACACCTCCAGGCTGTACCCACACCTTCAGTCCCTGCTGACCAGGAGCAACAAGAGTGGGAGTAAAAGAGTGTGGAAGGCCTCCACTGCTAGCTAGTCTCCTCCACATCAACACCAATCCTCTATGTCTCCTTAGTAATGTATTGAAATGGAGGTGCAGGGGCAGGACACTGCAGGGCGGTGCACCCAGCCTTCAAGGAAAGGCAAGACGATTTTATCTGTATAGCACATTTTCAGCAACGAGGCAATTCAAAGTGTTTTACTTGATTAAAAGAAAAATAAAGCAACAAAAAGATTTTCTTACAGTGGCAAAGCAAGGAAAAATCGATGACAGGTTTAAAAACAGACTATGATGTGCCAGACAGTTGTTAATTGAAAGAAACTACAGAAATGGCTTTTTGGCCTTGATTTAAAAGACATCAGTGTTTTGGCTGTTTTGCAGTTTTCTGGAAGTTTGTTCCAGATTTGTAGTGCTTGTAGAAGCTGAATGTTGCTTCTCCATGTTTGGTTCTGGTACTGGGGATGAAGAGCAGAACCAGAATCAGAAGACCTGAGAGGTTCTGGAAGGCTGATACAACAACAGCAGACCTTTAATGTGTTGTGGTGCCAAACCGTTAAGTGATTTCTAAACTAACAACAGGATTTTACAGTCTATTCTCTGAGCTACAGGGATCCAGTGTAGGGACTTTAGAACTGGGTGATGTGTTCTGTCTTTAAAATGTTACATTATTAAATGACTTGAAGAAGTTGTTGTAATCAATGCGATTAAAGATAAGTTCATGGATGAGTTTCTCTAGATCTTGCTGGGACCTTACTCCTTCAGTCCTGGGAATGTTCTTCAGGTGAGAGAAGCCCGATTTTGTAACTGCCTTCATGTGTCTCTGAAGGTTCAGGTCAGAGTTCATCACTACACCCAGATTAAAGCCTGATTTATAGTTTGCAGCTGCGGTAACTGAAGCTGTGCGTTGACACTAGATCGTTCCTCTTTAGGTTCAAAGATAACTTCAGTTTTGTTTCTGTTCAGCTGGAGAAGGTTTTGGCACATCCACACATTTATCTGTTCTGAACATCTGTTCAGTGATTGGATGGGTTCAGAGTCACCTGACGACATTGTAATGCAGAGCTGTGTATCATCTGCATAACTAGATGACTTTGTGATCTTTAAACCACTGACTGGATGCTGAGGGTAGTTGTACATTAGGAAGACCTGTTAGCATCTGAGCTTTAACTTCTTGTCTGATATCTTTTGATGTTGCTTCAGTATTTCCACATTTCCTCATGACACCATCTATTTTAGGATGTGTGCCATTTCCTCTTGCTGCAAAGCAGCCCCACAACATGCTGCTGCCTCCCCCATACTTAATAGTTGGGATTATGTTCTCAGGTTTACAATTGTTCCTGTTTTTTGTTGTTGTTTTTTTCCCCAAATATAACAACGGCCATTATGTCTGAGCAGTTCCACTGCAGTTTCATCAAACCACAGGACATTTCTCCAAAAATGAAGGTTTTTGTCCCTTTGCAAGCTGCGATCTGGCTTTTTAATGTTTCCTTTGGAATGATGACTTCTTCCTCTCTGAGCGGCCTTTCAGTCCACGTCAGAACAGGATGTGTTTCACTCTGTCTCACCAGCTTCATCTTGCATCTTCACAAGGTCACAAGGTCATCTAGGCTTTCCTTCACTGGTTAAAAATTTTGAAGACGTTAAATTAATAAATAAATCCATGACATTCTTTCTCTCCTTATTGTGGCATTGAGCGAATAATTTTGGTAATTCTAAAAACACCTAAAGCAAAAGAGAGAAGTTTGATCTGATTTACTTTCAGATAGAACAAAGGTGTGCATGTCTTTCTGTTTGAAGCGTTCCTGCTCTGGCTGTTACGAGGCACACTGTGCTCAGCGCTGTTATCGCTTGCAGCCGTCTCCTTACTCTAGGTTGAAAATTAACTCACTTTTAGTCCCATGACTCATGTTTACAGCACATGATCACACATAAAACAGAGGCAGTTAATTACTAGCTGGTGCAGCTTATGGCCAGCTGTAAATGTTTGAATGAGGTCCAGCTGAGACACCTGTCTGCTGATAGACACTTGTTCTAACTAAAAAACAAGTCATGAGTTCTCTCTAATGCCTCCACTTCATCATCTTTTAACTTTCAAATCAAAAATAGATGCAGAAGACAAGCAACTGTCATGACTGCAGACATACCGAGAGCCAATCCAGACTTTATGAAACTGGATTGTGTGGAAAACTTTGGTGCAATCGATGCTTTAGAAACTAAATGCTCGTCTAGTGTATTGTTCCTGAACTAAAATCTCGTTTATATATTTTTCTTCTTTCTTTGTCTTTCTTTTCTTTATCAATAAGCTTATTATGAAAGTTGCTTCATAACAGACATATTAAGTGCTCAGCATAAATAAAAAAAATCTGTTTAAACATTTGAAAATCAAAATAATAATGAATATTAACATAATATTAACACTAAAACTATGAGGAAAACTGACATTTTAAGCTTATGATTTTAAAATATAAATATGACTCTTAAGTAATAATTTGACAGATTACTTCACATGTAAAATATGGCCGCCACACGTCTCCGTTCTGAGGTTGTTGTTCATACTTGTTTCCACTTTTGCTGTTTTTGTATCCGTCACTCTGACGCACAGCAGCGCTCCGTTTACGGCAGTAAGAATGGATCGATTTTCACGTTTATTCAGCCATGGCAGCCGACAGAACAAAACCATAACACAAAGAAGAAACGGCTTTTTGTGGCGCATTAACTACAACCCCTGTAGAGAATCATGATGTGTGTCTCATGGCAATGATGAAAATGTCAGATCTAAACACGATGCGACAGTTCAGACGGAAGCTTTGACATCAATGGATATGTATGTATCTGATGTAGGACCTCAAGAGAGTGGCACGAATAGGACTTTTTCTTAGGGGTGAAAAAGATCTGAGTGGGACCGTAAAGACTATTGTGAAAAAGTATTTTGCTTGGTGTGAGAACAGCCTAAGGTGCTTAGAAAAACCTCTGATTAAATTAATCAGATTTGTGCTGCTCAGACTGCCATAAAAATGTGCCAAGAGTCATATTTGGCAAAACAGTCAGTTTATGATATTTTTGCCAGAATCGTGATCGTAGCCTGAGACTTTCATTTGCTTGTTTTTGCAACATGATCTTGAAAGAATTTCTTAAGAATCATTCTCTCTTATTATTATTTTTTATTTCCTTTATTTAACCAGATAAACCCCACTGAGATCTAGATCTCATTTTCAAGAGGGACTTGGGCAGAAGTCTGCAATACACAGCAACCTGGTTACAAAATAAACTGGCAAAAATAAATTGCAATTTGTTGAATAGTATTCCAAAGTAATGGTTAATTCTGAAAGGAAGCTAAAGGTTTGCTGACAAATCAGTTGGCGTGTACTCACTTGTACCGCACATTAAAACCAGATACTCAACAGTTAAATACTTCCTCTCTTCTCTTCTCTTCTCTTCTCTTCTCTTCTCTTCTCTTCTCTTCTCTTACTGTGCCATCCTTCTGCTCTTGTTATGTTTCAAAATGAGGTAATACTGTAGAAACATCTGTGCCACAAATCGTTCTTCTCTTCTCTTCTCTTACTGTGCCATCCTTCTGCTCTTGTTATGTTTCAAAATGAGGTAATACTGTAGAAACATCTGTGCCACAAATCGTTTCAGTGTGTCTTCATGCAAACTTTGGCAGACATCACCAGAGAGAGATGTTTCAGACACTCATGGTGCTTATAAAACGCTGTCAGGACAGAGGTGCAGCCTGGGGCCAAACCTCACCCAGACACAGCTGGATGGGCCCCAGGCCTTCGCTGCATTGCGGCTCGCTCCTACTCAGCACTGCTGCAAACACTGGGACTTTTTAATAAAGGTATAAAAGTGGTGAGGTCACCTGACACCTTTGATTAGAGTGACTTTACTGAACCAACTGTGAGTTGAGGTGGTGCACGCACCAATTATCATTGTTTCTGGGTTTACTTTCAGTCGTGGCCTAAAATGAAAATGGCGTTGATGCTGAAACATACGAAAGTGGTTTCAGCACTTTGTGCACTTTGTCAAGAAGGACAAAGGGTGAGACACCATGTTGCTGTCAGAAGATATAAGACGGTGTGAAAGCACCTCAAATCATAGTAGTAGCCGTGTTTCTATTCTAAATGTGCGAAAACCTTTTAAACTAATGTTGAAAAACTAAAATTTCGCAATTGCTGTTTCCAGTAAAAAATAAATGAAAATGAATTAGCTTATATGTCATTAAAATCATGGCAGCGACAGATGTAAACAGTTACATAACATATTCATAACTCAGCCATGGTGATCATCATCTTTCAGTCAGTCAGAGGAGGCGCCGGCATCTTA
This sequence comes from Poecilia formosa, assembly GCF_000485575.1. Taxonomy (NCBI): domain Eukaryota; kingdom Metazoa; phylum Chordata; class Actinopteri; order Cyprinodontiformes; family Poeciliidae; genus Poecilia; species Poecilia formosa. Next base: position 1,034,709 of record NW_006800058.1, on the reverse strand, counting down.
TTCAGGGGTTGAAGCGACAAGCCCCTTTTTCTGGGGAGTGGCTACGTGTGATGCATTTTGAGGAAAAAGTGGTCTGTGATTTCACAGAAGAGCTCAACACATTCAAAACGAAACTTTCTTATGAACTGTGTGATGATGTGAAGATGACAACTTCCTGTTGTCATCTTCATCATTTTCCCAGTAGTAACATCCAGCTGGTGATCACGTGTGAAAAAAATGTTTCCATTGCAGTTTTGCAATATACATCTATTTCTGCTGATTCTGCTGAAAAACTACTTCATCCTTGGGCATGAACTTTATTATCCAAAAAGGTGAGTTTTTTCAAAATTGTTTAGTTTCCATTAGTCAAATTTATTTGATTAATTTCAATCCACACAATTCTATGGATAATGAAAATGCAGGCTGAAAATACTGGCAGAAATTATCCGTTTATTAACATCATGTGGTACGTTATGTCTGTTATATTTAGTCATTAGTCATTCAATTTTCTTGCTATATACACACACACACACACACAC
>NW_006800058.1:1017784-1034128 GCF_000485575.1 Poecilia formosa | reverse complement strand
AGTAAAACTTTTCTTGTAGCAAACAACAATGAAGAGAACTGGTTCCATTTTACTAGATGTCTATTAAAATGTTTTTGAATTATTATGTTTTGCATATGTACAAAATATGTCAGAATGGATTGGTTTGCTTGGAAACTGCTATAGTTTTCAATTTATTTTTCCTGGGAAAATATTTTGACCTACTTTCTAAAACAGCTGATTTCAGAAAAGCCAAGCGCCAGACTTCCCACAACCCAACCTTTGACCTCTGCAGACCCAGGAGAGATGAGACAGAATCGCAGCTGGGGGCATATTCACAACTTCACTCCGTTCCACACTGCTTCACAGATTTCTCACTTAAAACTCATTTGTTTTATTAACTTTTAAGATGAAAATCTGCTGGACTTCCTTCAGGCATATTCGGCGAATATGCACGTTAACATCGATGTGACTTGAATAAACCAGGATTGTGTGCAGAAAACTTTACTGCCTTAAGGGATCTGCAGTGAAATCATGGGCAGATCTACCTGACCATCATGCCTATCATAATCTCCTTGTTGACGTCTTGTGTTTACACTGTCTTTGGTGGACGCCTTTCAAAGTGCATTCTTATAAAAACATTCCTGTGTTACGATAAAGCTATTATCCCAATCACTGGGGGGAAAACTCATAAAAGTGATGACATGTAATAAACTTAATAAGGAAAACATCACAGGGGACAGATGAACAACACAAGCCTTTGAGTTTGAGTGAAGGTTATTGTAGTGTTTGTGTCTGAGTCAAGTCTTCACAGCAGTGCTGGGGTTGGGAAGGAAAACATTTCTTGTACACAGATTTCAAAGCATCACAAAATAAACCGCATGCAGAGGACTTTTTAATATACCTTTAACCAGTGAGAGTCCCAAAAGGAAGTAATGGATTGTTTTGGTCTGGCTGAGCTATTATGTGTCACGTTCAAAGTTCCTTAAAGGCCTTTTTGCACTGCCTGGCCGTCCCGGCCCCCTTCGGTCTGGTCCTACCCGTACTGCGGCCCTGTTGTGTTTGCATTGAGCAGAGAAGGTGGGTGGGGATCGGTGTCGCCAAACTGTTCTTTACATCATTTACTTTGCGATTCAACAATGGGGTCAAAACCCTTTACCAGTAGGTGGCGGTGATGCTTCCTTCGATTGTTTTCCAACCACCAACATAATAAAGAAGATGATAAAACAGGACAAATAGAAGATATGAGATACAAAGAAGATTAACGTTGGAGGAAGTTAAAAAAAAAATATATAATATATATTTATATATATAATATAATCAAATTTCACCCATTGTTGTGCTGTGCTGTCCGTGGCTCACCACTCGGTCACGATACTAACTGTTTTTCTGCATCCGGCTGTCATACGCACACTCAAAATAATAACTGTGCTGTTGTTATACCAGATGGATTAAAGTGACCCTGAACATCAGTCGTACCTGTGATCTGATATGAGTTACACCTCATCATCCCGGTGAAGAAGGCGACACACATGGGTTATACAACCATAAAGTTTCTTGTCAACCACCAATAAAAAATCAAGAGGAAGAAGACTCAACAGTAGAAAACATTGAGCTAATGCTGCCGCTCATCACCATCATACAGTTAATTAAATTCCGTCAGTAAGAGATCATTAGAAGGCAGAACGCTGCTATATATTGCCAAGCAAAATACGGCGAAAAAATATGACAGACTACACCGGAGTATCCAGCAGTGCAAGACGACATAGGATGGTAAGTAAATGGATGCTAATGCTATTAGTTTGTTGTTGCTTGGTTTCGTTGCTAAAGTTGCTTTTATTAGTCGGAAATCGTGTGCAAAAAGTAAAACTGGACTGAATGTTTCCAGAACATTTTATGGGGTTTAACTACGATGTTTTAATTTGTTTTGTTTTTTTTACATCAGTTGCCACCTTCGGAGGTTGTCGGTCTGTTGTTGTTGTCTGACATTGTTCCAGGATTCACCGATGCACAGTGGCTCCAGAACTTGTGGATATATGAAGACACAGTAAATTACCTGTGCACAAGATTATGTCCTGTTTTGGAGCGGACAGATACGACCTTCAGAAAGTACCACTACAGGCGCTGAGTAGGAAAGGTTCTCCTCTGGAATATCTGTTAAGGGATGCCAGGGAGTCTACGTGACACAGGAGTACTGAGATTCTCATCACTGTGGCAACTGGCCACACGTGGAAATCTTTTTCCACCACACACTACAGACATTGGAGCAGTCAAAGTTGGCTATTATGTCCTTAGAGACCTGGCATATCCTTAGCAAGACTGCCTAATGAAGCCCTTCTCGGACACGACTGACAGCAGAGCAGGAGAAGCTCAGGTGGTGGTGTAGCACACGTTCAGCAGACTTACTGCAAAAGAATGAGTGTGACATGGAGCTTGCCAAAATTATGGTAACAGCTAGGGCTGGGCCATATCATATTGTTAACAATAATACTGGTATAAAAAACTTATCTGGGAAAATAAATTTTATAGTGATATGCTAATTTCATGGTGCAAATATGTCACTCTGCCTTCACGCATGCAGAGCAGAGACATACAAGTTGTAAAGGTGAAGGCAAACATGGCTGAATCGCGATAAAAACACAGAAGAAGCTGGTCAGTGGGTTAACATTCTGTACTGGACTGAATTTCACAGAATTAGCTGCTATCTGCGATAAGGTAAGGAAATTCAGTAGTTCCCGTGCTCGCTGAGCTACCTGTCAGTTCGCCAATCCTCCCCACACAGAAAAAAAAAAATAAACCGAACAGCCACTGACGTCTTCCTAAAATAAAATAAGTAACTTGGAGCTTAGCGCAAGGCTCATGGCCACCGATATGTACGAAACAGGAGAAATAGTTCCTGACCGTTTTGTCGGCACCCGGTTGACCGGAGGCGGAAAGATACGACTACTTTTCAGAAACGGAAAGAAAACTAGCTAGCAAGCTACAGCTAGTGACGTCTGCTAACTCATAAACATTTAAATAAGAGGAAGCGAGAGTTTAAGGTGGTTATTGCTCCGCATCCCGAATCAGATATACTTTAGGAAAAATATGAAACAAACTCCGCTCACTGTGGATAAAGCAATGAAAACGGAGTTGGGGAAGGGACAGGGGAGAGGGGACAAGCTAAATTCAAAACACTGACAATAATTACGAGGTCCGTGACAGATGGAATAAATAATGAACAAAGTTCCAGATCATCAGGAAATGGGGTCAAGCTTTTACTGTTCTAAATTATTTTATGTTACATATTTTGGTGTTTTTGTTTTTTAAAGGGAGGTTTTCTTTTTAAAACTCTTAACACATAATGCTTGTGTTTAAAAAAAACATGAGGGGGGAATATTTTTTAAAATCTTCTAAAACTAATGTTCTGTTGAACCATAACAATTAGTTTGTATTCAAGTAATTTTATTTCCATTTGGTAGCTGATTTCAGGCTGTTTTTGCTAGCCAAATTAGTTAACATTTTTATTGATCAGTTTTGTAATTTTCTAAATGTATTGTGTGATTTATATTATACTACTTTACAAATGACTTTATAACATAAAGTAAATACAACCCCCCTTACTCCTCCATTTTAGGGGTTCAATAAAGTGCATATTGAACTTGAAGCTCCAGGGAATAAATAAGCATAGGAAGTGTTATTTTGATGTACCACATACAAAACTTATGTAACTTATACGTTTCGCAACTTACATAACAAAAATTGTTTTCACAATGCTTTTTTAACTTAAATGCTTTGTGGCATAAAATCTAAATAATATTATTCTGCTCATACTCATAGTGGTGCTTTGAATTTGTAATCATAAGTTCTGTTGACCAGCCAAGATTTGTTGAACTCGGTGCAAGTGGACAGCTAGTCTTTCGTTCTAATCGATGATGCAGAAGACAACCTAGGGCTTTAGGATAATTCACTGCAGCAAACAAATGTAAGGAAGAAGATGCCATCAGTTTAGATTTATTACATACATTTACATATCGGGCTTCTTCATATTAACAGCCATAAGTTCAATTATTTTGCCAACGATGAAGCAACAACTGCAGTTTGGGTCACTTCTTGGTTCCTTATATTCAGTTCCTCTCGGCGGAAGGCGTTGTCCAACCTGCAACTCTCACACATGTCCTCTAGAAGCATGTTTATATGGCGGCCACGCTGTATCCAGTTTTCCTCCTCTTCTTTTACGGCCAGGATCAAGTCCATGTTAGCTGAACATTTCCGATGGCCAATACAAGGACCTGAAATAAATTAAAAAGTTGAATAAGACAAAAACATTATGAAAAAAAGAAAAGGTTACCAAAAAAGAACAAGCATCTTACCCATTGTGCCACGTTCACGTTGGTGTGCTGAGCTGGATGAAGTGGAAGCCGCAGCAGCCGATCTGGACGCTGAGGGAAGGACGCCGGCGATATTGATGATGTAACGTTGGAGAGTCCGAGGAAACCATGGTAGGTGCACAAATGTCTAGAGTCGCAGAGTATTCTAAACAAAAGAAAACCTCAGCGACATAGTTAACATAGCCTATTCTGCTAGTTATGAAGCAACGGACAGGGCTATCCACACTAGCTGCCACTTAGCCATACTGTACAGTCTTACAACTTATGTTTTGCGAGCACAAATAAAACATTACTAATTAGCATTTATACCTGATTGTCTCAAAGTTAAATGTACAGAATTAAAACTGCTGTAAATGTTACATATTACATGTGAAGAGTGTACTTCCTGCTTTGTTTTCATAGGCCATTACTCCCAGTACGTACGCAGTAAACAGAAGTTGTTTGTTAGGTCTTTGATCAAAGAAAGCAATGTTGGCGATGTTCGAACAGTATTAAAATGAACCCTAATCAATAGTGGTGACTAGAAACTGACAAGGCAAAACCACGTTTCTGTGATCTTGAGCTTTGAAATTTGTTGAACACAAAACCTGTGGACACTGCATGGAATGGGCTGTTGGCCAGTCTGCCTCCAAGCTGTTGGTTGTGTGTGTAAAAACTGTTTATTGCAGGTTTATGGCAAACACACAGAGACAGACGCACTTAGCATCTGGAAACAATATTCTCCAAACGCTCTGCAGTCATGTACAACACCTGTTAGGGTGTTGCCGACAACCACACATAAGCACACAACGTCTGCGTGAAACTAAGGAGGAATCATGTGGAGCTTGTGGCACCTTACAATGCAGTGTTAGAGGGACCAACCACTGTGGGTTTGAGTGGGAGTGGGGGCTTGTCTTCCAGCAACTCCAGAGATACCATCATATTTACCAAGCAGGTTCAGAAGGAGCAGTACAGAATTAAACAAGCTAGCAGACAGACAGCAAACAGAAGAATGGAGGGGGAAATGAGAAGCACGGATGCTTTAGCTGAATTCCTTTAATGTGAAACAAAATTGTGTAGCTAAAAGTAAAAAAACAAACATTATTTTGTTTTTTGACAATTAGGATTACCACAATTATTATTTGCTAGATGTAGAATAGTTTTTTCTTAAATTCATAACTCCATATAATTTATTAGTATTTGTTCTAACAGATTTGAGTCAATATTCATGTTAAAAACAACATATACGACATGTAGTGATAATTTTGATGATGGCACTCAGCAAACTGCAATGTTTGTTTGCTGTTTTGTCAGTTGGTGACTGTTTGTTATTTTATGACTTTTTATTTGTGTGTTTTTATGATGTAAAGCACTTGTTGCTGAAATGTGCTATCCAAAAAACCTGATTGATTGATTGAGATCCCAGCTTTGTGAAGGTCACTCCAAGTCCAGACTCTCCAAAGAAGAGATGAATGTGGCAGCTGAAATCTTGAAGTTGTTCCACAACTCTCTTCCTGATATTGTGTGTTTGTTTTTTTTTGTAAGTCTTAAATTTGTGCCTGATCTTTAAAGATCAGGTTCCCCCCTTTAGTCAAGCTTTGCATTAGACAGATGGACAACCAGCCCAGATGAGTCACAATCTCAGAAGGTTGGGCATGACACCAGACAGATGACCTTTGCTAGTCCGAGCGTTACACTATCTTCATCTAATGGCCTTTGCACAGCACTTCTTTGCTCAGATGTGAAAGTGATATTGATCTTTTCCTTGAAGTAAAAAAACCCAAATATACGTATTGATCCAAACTTTCCCTCTACGAGCATCCTGCAGCACAATAAAGCTCTCCCAGTCAAACTACCTGTAGGTGCCGCATTCAACATTTTGACAGAAACGCCCCATTACTTGCAGACAGATGGGCACTCCATAAACTAAACACACCAGAGGGAATGAGGTTGAGCCATCAAGTGCTGTTCTAGTCATTTGACAGTCAGCATTACTTCGCATCTGCTGCTGCACAGGATTGCTGCGAGGCAGAATAAGGAATATCTACTGCTCTCTCAGCAGAAATAGATCAGAAGTGCCAACATCCTGTTTTTAACAAGAAGCCATTGCTTTGAGGGAGCACGGTTCTATTTGGAGAAATATTATTCTAAGCAACATTAGATTAGCAGTGGCGTCAGAATTATTTGTCCAAACTCGTTTGTTTTGTGATGATAAGGCCAAATTAATTTAGGAAGTGTATTACTATGTGCAGCTGATTCTAATGAGCTGCTAATCAGTTTGCCTGACTGGATTAGGAACAGTTTCTTCTTCCTCTACTGTCAGACGCTGATGGAAGAAAAACTTTCTCAGCTCTCGCCTCTGTGTGCTTGCTCTCATTCTAACACATTTTCATCTTTTTCATGGCAGCATCACTTCTTGGTTCGTTTCATCTCCTCCCCATCACTCCCACTCGTTCACTGCCTGCTCAGGCTTCGTTCCGGCTGCTTCATCAGATCCTGCCCACTGGCCCGCAGCATTCCTCCGATTGTATCCTCCAAGTTAACAGATGACCGCTCGCTTGCTCGCTGTCTATGTGAGAAATTCTAGATTTAGGTTAAATTTCAACAACATTAGGTTCAATATACATGAAGTATAAAGTTCTTGTTCACTGACGCAAGTCGATGAATTCAGCTGAGCTACACACTGAGAACAAAGAGACTGGTAGAAAACTTTAAATCCCAGAATGTACTGCATTAACACATTTTCAGTTTCTAGCAGGCAACCTTCTTTTTTGTAGCCGCCAAGGGAAAGAATGGTGAGGGAGGAGATCTTTCTTCTTTGAAGAGATTCTGGCTATATAATTAGTCTACAGTTTGGGTAATTGGTGACTCTATTCCAGCCAAAAATGAGCTTGGACAAGCTTGAACTAGCCGTCATCTCTTGGGGGAGCAGCATCAGAGCCAAGGACCTAAAAAGGTTCAACAGATAAAGAAGTCTGGTTCGGTTCTGGAGACGACTGTGGAATCTCTGGAGATGATTATGCAAAGAATGATTCTTCACAGGATCAAGAAAATGATGGACAACCCTGACCGTCCTCTTCACGAGACTGTCTTGGTAAGGCAGAGCATCTTCAGCCAAAGGTGTTTTCAGATTCAGTGCAGTACAGACCGCTTCAGGAGATCTTTCCTCCCAACAGCCATCACCATCGTCAGTAACTCTTTGAATCTAAATTAGTGAGTTACAATGAGTAACTCATTGCTCAATAAAATACTTTATTAATCCCTTTGGGATTAATAAAAATTGAATTGAATTTGAAGTTCTTCAGAAAGATTCTATAGCAGCGTTCTCAACCGCAGTTCTCATGGGCCAGAGTCCTGCAACTGGTAGAGTTGTCCCTTGTCCTAAACGCTTGAATTAAATGGTGAAACTGCCTCACTAGCATGCAGTCCAGCTCTACAGAGCTCTGCTAATGAGCTCATATTGGACCACAAAACAACCTTCTGACCAATCAAACAACAAACCACACAGGCCTCTGTGTGAAGTTGTTCAATGCGGCCCTGGTGTCAATAAGGGGAGGAAGACGACTCCATGTTCAAGATGACGCCATATTTCTCACCTAAGAGCCGATTTCAACACTCTAAATAAAGTAAAGAGTCTCCAGAGGCCTTAATATTCTCTGAGTTGAGCAGCTCATCTAGAGTAACCATAGATCTATTTAGTGCTTTGATGTTTTGCTCTTTTTACCTGGATAGGTTTGCAGTTATGCCATAATGATTTTCAGAATTAGACTGATTTTAACTTCCTACCTAAACAGCCAAACTCTGCTCTGATCTTCTGGGACAGAACAGAGTCTGAGCCATATTTTTGAAACAGCTACCAACAGACATGATCAGAGTGCATGCTGGGTAATAATTAAATAAGACACCACTCTAAGTACAACTCTCAAGTTGTACTCTGGCAGGGAATATGTTTGTGCTGTTTTGACTCACGAAGGAATGCGGGCAGATACCGAGCTAGCAACCAATGCTATTATGACCACTAACTTACCTCCCTGGGGTCATGCAGACACACCTACACAACACATACACACGCACCCACGGAGACACACATACACACACACACACACACACGTCAGCAGCCAGTAGGGGGGTGGATTTATGAGGCTATTTATCGTGCCAGTCAGCTGTCTGTTGCATCTTCATCTATTCTTATCATGCAGCTGCGTCGGTGCGGATTAAACTGCTTCCTTGGTGATGCACTCCACAGGAAAATCTCTGATGGTAAAAGCTCCATGTAATGGAAGTGCAGCAGCAAGAAGCTCATAAATGTAATGGTGTCCAGCTGGAGAAAATCCAGGGGAAAATTGTCTCTGTTGAGTTTCCTGAGGGGACAGTCGGCTGTACAAGCAGCATATTTCCCCGTCTGGTTCGCGACCTTTGCCGTGTGGCATCTTATTTGCTGCCTGAATTCACAGTACTGAGCAGAGAGGCAGCAATCAGCCAAAAATAGAGCTTCCACACTCTGCCTGGCTGGGGTAGTCGGTGTGGCAGGATGAAGTATGTACGGTTAGAGGTTTTGTCAGAACAACATCTTTATCTTAATAGGCCTTCCTCCGTCAGCAAGCACAACACTACAAAAATCTAATTTCTACCAAGTATTTTTGGTCTACTTTCTAAGTGCAAATACCCTAATAGACTTGAAATAAAACAAAACTAACTCATAAGTAACTTTTCAGCAAGATACAGGTGCTTGTTTTAAGTTGATAGTGCTTTAAAGGGGCAGTATTATGTGTTTTCCATTTAATAGCACATTCAAAACTTCAGTTGTAAAAATGCTGTATATATCAAATATGACTTAAAAGTAACTTTGTGAGTTAATGTCTTGAAATTGGGTCTCTGTTTCTTTAAAAGAACTTTTTCTGAAACTTCAGGAAGTCATCGCAACATGGCTCCTCAAGATGCAGCTCTGAGGAGGAGCTACATCTGGAAGGCGGCGCTAAGTCTATCCAGGCGTTTTACACAGCTGAATGGTTGCCATGGAGATTAACGGACTTGCATGAAAGAATCAAGGAAACACTGCAGGTATGTTCTTGATAAGAGAATAATATTATAACACAATGTAAAGCTCAAAAAAGTTGATTTTAATTAATACTGCTGCTATTATGCATGTTATTAGTGACATAATCTGCCAGTGAACTAGCTCTTTTTCTTCAATATTACTGAATTTTTGACTTCAAAAAGCTCCTATATCTTGCTGAAAAGTTACTTGTAAGTTATGTTTGTCGTATTTCAAGTGTACTGAGATATTTCCAATAGAAACTAGACCAAAAATACTTGATAAGATTTTGTGTCTTTTGCAGTGAAGCTGCACTTGAGGTTAGTGCTGTCAGAATATGTAAACAACGTCAAGTTTAAAATGAGCATGCAAGTCAAGAATGCTAAAATGAGGCTCATAATAAACTGAGATCTCAAGAGATAGAATTAACTAAAGGCCAAGTTCTCCGTCTCTCCTGTCATCAGGGCAATTACAGCACAGCCAGTGACCTAGAGGACAAAAGATATTGTGTGCTTCACACAATGCTGAGTGTGGGTGTCTGTATGTTTTTGTTGCTTTGACTTGAAGCGATGTTTTCCCCCCCGCTGAGTACAAGTCAGATTTATCAGACATAATGTACGTAGAGAGACTCGCCGGCACCTTTCTGCCTCGGCTACGCAGCCTGGGACTTTCTGAAAGACGCTCTTGTCAGAGCGAAGAATCCTCCCCATGAATAATTCTGTCTCATTTTTCCCAAAGTAACTCTCGCTGACAAACGCGAGCTGCAGGGGAAGAAACTCTGCGTCTTTTTCCTCCCTTTGAATGAGCTTCCAAAGAGACAATCCTGATGCCGCGCACTCTCAGGTTCTTTTTTGAGACTTAGCTGTTAAACATCATTTGCCACAGCTCAGGCACTGATAGGAGAAATAACGAAGGTGTTTCAAACACAAGCTGACAAACATGATGTTCCAAAAATAGTTGGATCAGCTTTAAGGCAGCTGGAGGTGGCAGGAGGGTCTGAGGGGAGCTGAACATTGGGGATTGTTTTTATGTTCTCTGCAGTTTCCCCCTAACAAGCTTTACCATCACTTTTATCATAGTTTCTTTATTGTTCTATGTAAGAATATAAAAAGTGACACGGTCACATGTGGGTATAACCCTATCAAAATAAAAAGTAAAAACAAAATCTCAACTGGTCGTCGCCTTCCTACGCAGTTCCACACAGTTATCATCTCCCTTCCATCTGGCATTTCTCCCATGTCCCTCGATTTCTCAGGCTGAATTTTAACCGAGCCGATCAGCAAACAGCAAACAGTCGTGAATGATGGCATCAATTTTGTTTGAAGTGAACAAGGGGCTGTTTTTACAAGGCTATTACTATCACTGCACAATTTATATTTTTAAAAGTTGGTGAATATTATGTATTTGTCTTTCAAAATACATTCTTTGTCGACATCAGGTTGTTGATTTTTTTTCACAGCTGTCAATTTTTGTTTCTTTCTCACTCTTTGTCTATATAATGTTCCCACAAGAATATCAACAAGTCGACTGTCTTGGTGACTTCGTTTGCTTGATGTGTTCCATACCGATAGGTCAAACATTGCACATGCATGTACAGCTGCCTTTTTTTCAGTTAGCTACTGTAGAAAAGGCATTTTAGAAACACCTGACCACCACTGCTGGGTGAGTTTGGCACAGTTTGTCATGTTTAAATGTCATAACATAAAATACCTTTAAATTCTGTTTGTAATGGGACAAAATATAAGAAACAGCTCAGCCTCCGTCCCTCCTCTCCACACGCAGGGAAATGTGGGAGGTTTGTTTAGTCCAGCCTGTCTGGCAGTAAAGACAGATATTTAGGACCTGATCCTCACCACACTCTCTCCAGTCAAAGCAAAACAAACACGTCCATGGGAGGGGAAGCAGGAAGGAGGAGAGCGGGATGATTTGTGGGGAAATTGGCAGCTTGGACCTGACCTAATGCTCTGAGGGCGGCCCGCTTTCAAATCTGATAGTCCTCTGTGTTTTATGGTCCCAGTCAGTAAACAATAGTCAATGTTTATTTTGTTAAAGTGAAAAAAAGGCTGATGAAGAGTGAAAGTGCTGAGAGACTAACTAACCAAGGCAAAGAGTCATGTGCAAATGTAACGGTGCAAGATATCAGGAGGTAATGTAGATGTCAGAAAAAGTAGTCGGATCACATCTTTATAATCAAATTTTTGTTTAATTTTCCGCTGGGACTTAATTAAAATTTTGAATGGAGTTATTTGTAATTCATTGAAAGCCATTTATTGACAAAATAAGTAACATTTTCAATTCAAAAATATTTTTGCTGCTTAAATATTGAATAAGTAACAACAAATAAATCAAATCATGTTTATTCATTGAACACATTTAAGCAACAAGGCATTTCAAAGTGCTTTGCATCATAAAAACACAAATACTTAGTCATAGAACACAGTGTCAACAACTGACAAAGATATCTAATGTTTTTATTTAGACTTCAATCATCATACAGGAGTGAAGTGTTTGTAAACTATGGATGCTAACGTTAGCATCGGGGACACCTATGCTGCTGCTACATGTTTAGCATTAAGATGCTATTTTAGACTTGAATAGCTTAGCTAATAGGCTAACTCCTTTTAGCACAACTTTAACACAACAATAGTCTATTCCAGTGTCCAATCAGATAGTTTAATAATGAAACAAAAATGAACTCCCAGTGAAACAAGAGAAGCAGCTTTGCGTGTCAGATTTATGGCCGTACCAGAAACGTGCAAATGCCGGAACCATTGTATGTCATAAAAGAAAAATTACTCTAAGCTTTTTAACACATTAAAGTCTTTGTAAGTAATTAATTAAAATTAATGTGTTAAAGTTCTGACCCTATGTCAGTAAAACTATGTTAACCAAGAAAATATTTTAATTTCTCAAAACACCCACAAGTGCATCCCTGAAAACTGTACACGTGTCCTTGTCCCAATTGCAAACAATTGGGACATGATGACAACTCTCAGAAGCTAAAAGCTAGGACTGAGGGGCAAGCTTTTAAGTGGGACTCAGCTTAAAAGATTGCTCAATTCTCACCCTTCGAATGTTTAAAAATGAACATAAATCTGTGACAAACAACATAAATCATTAGATGAAACAGTTTTTTATGAAGTGAGTGAATCATTCCAATCACTCTGCACCTTTGTGCCAGTCTGAACAGAGCACCACACAAAGTTCATTCAGAATGTCCCATAGGAAGCATTAGTTAACCCACATCCTCCCATCACACCAATCAGGATATGAGTCAGTGTAACCATAGAGACAGGGAGTGTAGAAGACTGCACACTCCCTGCTCAGAGACACGAGTGCTGTATCTCATGCAAGCACTGCAATTTTTAAATCAATAGTAGCAGGTTTATGTTATTTATTTATTAACTTTGTTTAACAAGGATAAATCTGCTAAACAAGCTACTTTAATTGTTATCCACAATCACCAGAAACATGTTCCACCTCGATGCACCGACATCCGCTAACTACCACAAAGTCTTCTGGGAAAATCCTGGAAGCTAGAGCAAAATGAGAGGGTGGCATTAACTGCATCCTGCAGGAACCTGATAAGCAAATAACTCTAATTAGGCAAGTTTGTTAGATTTGGTTAAACCACCGCAGCACTATACGGAGTAAACCACAAACTTCCATGTCTTTTGTTGGATTTTGTGTGATGGACCAAAACATCTCAGCTTATAATTGCAAAATTCAAAAAGTGCAACTTCCATCTTCACAAAATATAAACAAAAATGGAGTAGCATCAGATTTTAGCGGTCTTAGGATTTCACTTTTGCCTTTGTTAAAAGACTGAGTCATTTCTCCTACTAGCAGTGGACACTAGTATTTGATTTGGTTATATTTACCCAGAATTCCCTGCGCTATAGTCCACTTCCTGCTTTTGACGCAGTTTCTGATCTGCTTACATTCTCATAAGCATTTGAACAGCGACAGAGTTCACTGCAACCAAGCAGAGTTTGGGGGTTTTAGGCGGGCCAGAGTTCACTTTGAAGGCAAACGAACTAGAGTTTGATTAAAGAGAATTAAACAGGTATGTTGAATGTTTAACCTATCTTCAAACTAACAATCTCTACTGCATTTATTACCAACTGACGGCAAATAAAATCTCTTTTTATATAATTGTAAGTTCAGCCTTAATTTACAGTCATGTTGTCTTAATTGATGCAGTGATTGCTAAGAGATGTCTCACCATCGGCCTGAAACCAGGTCAGGTTTCAGGGCGATGGCCAGTTAGTACCTGGCCGCGCAAGAAATAATTAAATATTTCCGTTTTATGTATTATTTGAGTCTGGAGGATCTTTTATTTTGAAAATCCTTTTACCGGATTCTCTCGGTTACTTGCGCGCCAACACTGAACCCACAAGCAGCAAAATGAGTAAGAAACAGATCAGGTGTCTTTGGAAAGTTTCTTTGCAAAGGAGAAAAGGCCCAGAGAAGAGACAGGAGGATGGATTTATCCCGGACCGGTAGGTGAGTCCCACATTACAAGCTGCTCTGTGTAACATGCGGCGACCGGCTGCTAATGAGGCAATGAAGCTTCAAACTGCTTCGCCATGTCGAGACGAAGCACGCTGTGCTCAAGCAACACACTTCGGGTGTCTTTGTCTCCCATCATTCCCAGATGGGACCGTCTCGTTGCAGAGAAACAAGCTGAGGGCTCCAGTTAGTCATTATCGTGAGTTAAAATTTTCACGAAAGTAAAATGTTCGTTTTTGTGGCTCATCTGTATCTTATTTTGAAGGGATATATAAACGTTACCATAGCGACCAGAGTCAGAGCGTTTGGACAGTGGTCGAGAGGAGATGAGTAGAGCTTGTGAGTCTTAAGTCTGGTTTAGACGGCAAGATTTAAGGATTGTCGGCTGATTCTCCACACCACACGAACCGATTCCAGTCACAAAGTTCCCGATTCCAGAGGATAATCCGGTAAAACCCCCAACATAGCACACGGGAATTTAGAATGACCAAACACGGATGACGATGTAGAAGCAATAGTGATAGTTTGTGGAGTCATTTTAAGAGATAAAAGACGCAATAAAAAGAAAAGGCGGTGGATAAAAGACGACGGGAGCAGCCGCTCTATTTGCTGCACTATGATTTGGAGGTGAATATGTTTTTTCATAGTTAACATTTTTAACTTAATAAATATAATAAACATATATATAATAATGACCTTTACATATAATAATACACATTTCCACATATCTCCAATATCCACTGGACTCTCAGTTGGGCGATATGTCAGCAGGTTGGGATTCCCCTCTGTTCTTACGTCACCGCGCTTTCTGATTGGCTACCTATCACATTCAGCAGGTTGTGTTCTCGTTCCCAGTCGGGGTAAACCCCACAGGCTGCGATAAAAGGGCCAAGACAACCCAAACTGGGCATATTCAGGCTTTAGCGGGAACATCAACAAGTAGAAGCCTTATCCGAGTGTTCATCTCCCCCAATTTTAAGATCTTGACCGGTCTGCGGTAATAAAAAGGTTGGGGACCACTGGACTAGACCTAACAGTTACTTCTAAAAACTGTTCAGTATTACAAAAGTGAAAAAAAAGAAGAAGTGCTGAGTTTAGTCAGAGTTTTTCTGTGTTTCAAAGTTTCTGCAGCACCGATGAGGTTAGGGTTAGAGACAATAATAATTCTGTTCTATGGATGATCATCATATCACTCCACTTGTTTCCTGAAACACACTCCCTTCCTTTGATTCCTCCAGATTGATCTGTATCTCCAGCGTAGGTTAGTTTTCTGTAATTACTCCCTCCCACTTCATCAGACAATAAACGTTTTGCATTTCATCTTTATCCCTCTGTGTCTCTCATCCCCGTTTATGGTAATTACAGGTCTCCATCAGATTGAGCCTGCCTACCCTTCTGGAGCGCCGCAGTGCTCTTGTGTGTCGTAGGATTTCCATATGAGTAGTAATTATGCGGAGCTGTTCAGCCTACGCTCAGGAACTGCGGGCCTTGGCTGGCAGACTGACCATGGTTCAGTCAAAGGTCAAACAGCCATGCACTTCTGCTGCCTGTTCTCCTTATTGGTCTGACTGTCACTGTGTTTTCTGTGTGTGTGTGGGTGTGTGCGTGTGTGTGCGTGTACTGGGCCAGATTTTAGAAAGGGTTTTCAGGGGCAGTAGCCCAGGATGCCATCTTTTTTGGAAAGGGCCCCAATTTTTTATTTTTTTAATTAATGTTTTTTGTTGTTGTTGTTTTTTTGTTTTTTTGCATACGTGCACCTCATATTATAGACAATATTTAAGTTATTGAAAATTATAAAGGTATCATTCATTTCTTTGGAAATAAAGAGAATGCTGCAGTACATAGCTACATAAAAATATATATATATTTTACATATTTGTTTAAGTTATTACAGTCATGACAGTATGGTATGAGACAGATCATATGTGACAAAATCATGTTCTCCCAGTGCTATCTAGAAACAACCAATCAGAACCAGGAGGCGGGTTTTAGTTTTGTCAATTAAAATCTCGTTAGCTCCTCATTCACTCTGAGGAGCTAAAAGACAAAAGACAAGGAAGACAACGGACAAGATGAGGCTTTGAAACACTGTGGTGGCAGCATCATGCTTTGGGGATGCTTTTCTTCTGCAGCAATAAGACTGTAATTAATGTTATCCATCCAACCTGACCGAGTTTCAGCCATTTTACGAATAACTGGTACGAAAATATTTCTGTCTCTATAGTCATATTCAATAAATTAGAACACAACAAATTAGTTGAACACATCTTCAACTCCTCACTGGAGGTTGGAAGGAGGGCTAACAGGAGTACAATAGAAACAGAGGAACTATAGAATCAGGCTAAATGTTAATGTTAAAAAAAATTGTTTAAGGATTTGATGTATTGGTGCTGTGTGGGAGACTGAACCACAATTTCCCTGAAGGTAAATTAAAGTTTCCATCCATCCATCCATCCATCCATCCATCCATCCATCCATCCATCCATCCAT
>NW_006800058.1:1016144-1017774 GCF_000485575.1 Poecilia formosa | reverse complement strand
TCTATCTATCTATCTATCTATCTATCTATCTATCTATCTATCTATCTATCTATCTATCTATCTATCTATCTATCTATCTATCTATCTATCTTTGTCAGACTAAATGTACTTTTTCAAAATAACAACCTTTAAGCAGATATTTATTAAACAAAGATAAACCGCTACCTATTAAATAAGGTTTCAGAAAAGCCATTCATTAAAGCACTGTTAAAATCTCCCAGTGTTTCTGAAGATGTTTTCCTGAAGCTCTGGCTTCATGTAACATCTCAGAGAATTCCCGACACACATTCTGTTGACGGAGAGTGTCATAGCTGAAAACATGTCACACAGGATTCACAGAATTCAGAACAGGAACGCTGGAGAAGAATGTAAATATTTAAAGTGCACAGTTTTAGACCCGGTTCAGTTGACTCTCCTCCTCTCTGGCAGTTTTCTAGCATTTGCTATTCAGTCGAAGCAAGGCTGACAGACATAAAAAAAAGAACATTATTTAACTTTATGTCTTCTGGAATAAAATAATTGTGAGCAAAGACACATGCTGATTCTGTTCCTTGTGACATTCATAATGAAGTTTACTTCATTGTTTTTTGGGGGCTCTGGGACTCAACGTCGCAAAATGGAAAAATGGGGCAAACATCTGAAACGTGCGGCAGACAGAGCAGCGAGAGCAGCCTGTTCGGCTGACAGGTGATCTGTTTGCTGTGCAGATCGTATTCCAGCAGGATTTAACTTAGTTTTCAGAGCCGCCTCCATCATGCCTGCTCTCCTGCAGCATCCATTAAACACACTCAGGATGCATCAGTCACCCCACAGGAAGTGGTGTACGATATGTGTCTCTGACTCACTCACTCCTGGACTGTTATTTACTGCTGTGTGTTTAGTATGTGGTTGGTAATGAGTAAAGCGTGTTAGTCT
The DNA here is from genome assembly GCF_000485575.1 of Poecilia formosa. Taxonomy (NCBI): domain Eukaryota; kingdom Metazoa; phylum Chordata; class Actinopteri; order Cyprinodontiformes; family Poeciliidae; genus Poecilia; species Poecilia formosa. Next base: position 1,016,859 of record NW_006800058.1, on the reverse strand, counting down.
TCAAGTGCAGCTCCTCCACTTACATTATAGTGAGATCTATGAAAGAACGGACAGAGCAAAGACAACAAGAACAAACCCATGATGGATGGGAGGGTCAAACAGAGACGGACCCTGGGGAGGGAAAGAGGTTTAGAAGACGAGATGGATGAGGGCAAGAGGGGAAGCCAGGGGCTATTAGCTGAGCACCATGGTTCCAAACGGTCCCCAAGTAAAATGTGCAAAGGGTTCAATTAATGTAATGATTCCTGTTAGGTAAAGGGCCCAGATAATAACGTGGGCCCTCCGATCCATAAGTTGATGGATTTGATTTGGGTTCAGAATGAAATAAGTTGTGCTTGAGAAACGTATGAGAGCGTGAGGGTTAAACTCAGGCCTGTGGGCCAAATTTAGCCCGCAGTGTAATTATATTTGGCCCTGGGATTGTTCCAAGTGTCTGCTAGAGCATATGTGTCACAAAAACTACAACACCCAGAATGCTTGGCTGGTGATGTCAGAGATGTTCTTTTTATTTGACTTTTTTTTCACATCCATTTATACCGACCTATTCAATAATTAGAATATTTTTAAAAAGTCAATTTATTTCAGTATTTCCATCATCATTAATTTATAGATTTATTTATAGATATATTTCCATGCATATTCTTATTATTTATTTATTTAGAATACAGATTCATTTAATATACATTTAAATCACTTACAATATTATATATATATA
>NW_006800058.1:1002162-1014392 GCF_000485575.1 Poecilia formosa | reverse complement strand
GATAAGAAAGTACATTTCTAAGATTTGTTGAAGTCAGTCATAATGTATAAACTAAAAAGCAAACAGTATGTTCACGAGATCACAATAGCAATTCTAACAAATATGTAAAAATTACCAACTGCAGCTTTCAGGGTGTGTGCTGTGGGAAATCCTAATCAATATTCTTTTCTTTTCCATTTTCACAATGCCTTCTTTTCCAGTAAGGCATTGTGAAAACCTTTCCTGGGTTCTTGCACCAACAGTCCAGGTAAATGATTTACCCAGCTCAGTTATCCAAGGCCGTAACGCAGCCACTTCGATGGAGGGGTTATAGGTCATACTAATTCATTATGGATAGGTGTTGTAGAATAAATGATGAAGCAACACACACATGTGCAGAACACACAGAAACACGTGGCTGCTGAGTGGCAGCTTGTTAATGTCGCAGGTCTCAGTGGAGCGAACTGAACTGAAAACGTCGGCTCGTAATAATAAAGGAGCTGCAGGTAGAAGCTGCCAGCTCTGTGTTCTCCATGCTGACTTAATGAAGGAGTTCTTCCCCTTCATTCGTCTCTCTGTTTATCTCTCTGCCTGCTGCGTTGAAAGTGATCAATCTTATTTGTTTAAATGCCATGAAGTGACATTTTGGATAGACACACGTGTCAGTGTTGGTTTCCTTCATTAATCTTAGGCTGTTAGATCAGAGGATTGAGGGAAGTGACGGAAACTAAGCTCACTCTGGTTAGAGAAAAAGTTCAACACGACTCTGTAGTCTTATTAATTTGTGACTAATTTATAATTACATTTTTCAATCATCTACTTCCATTATTGCAGTTGTTCTCGGATCATTTGGAGGGAGGGTTGCCATGGAGTTGAGGTTAAGAGGGGTAGCAGGGGGAGGCCCACATCAGTAATGTCATGTTTACATGTCTTATTCCACTTGTCTAAATGATGACATATTCTGCCTCTTTTTGTGGATATACAACAATAACAAAAATAAATATAACTGATCACAAAAAGTAAATTATTGTGTAATAATTAAAATTATCTTAATGCAACATTTTAAATGACATTATCTGAAAAACCTCTACATATAAATATAACAATTACCCACAGTATGTTATAGATAATGACCAGAATATTATCAATATTGAGACTTATTTTACCAAAACGCACCATAGAGATCCACAGGAAGTCATTCTTGCCTGTAGTCATCAGACTTTACAACGTACAACTCTGAGTAAGTTGCATCTAATTTGTCTCTCCACTCAGTTATAGATTCTTCATAGATTAGCATATTTGCATGTGTATGCTTGGTAGTTTATTTATTTTTAGAGGGTTTATTTACTTATTTGTATTCTGTCATATTTGAGTAACTCACTTGGAAAGGTAAAACCCTGCTGTGCAGTGGTACTTAAAACACTTGGTTTGTACAAAATACATTGAAAGTCTGAGTGAAAAATTTCTCTCAAACAGATATCTGAAACAGAAATGCTCTAGATGTCACACACTACTTTTGTTCTTAGACACATTGACTTTGGTTTGGTGATTTTTTTATTTTTATTTTTTTATTGGATGCGTAAAAGAGAAATGTAAAAGAGCTCTAAAAAAGTGATTCTATTAATTAACAAAAACTATAGCCCTTAATCTTACAGACTCATTATATAGATTATCTTTTTGCTTGTAACTTCACAGTTACAGGCTGAATGATCGCAGTATCAGATCATTCATACTGCGCACACATTTGACGTTTGCATAAGACAAGCTCCATGTTTTTACAACTTTAATGCAAATCACTGAAAAGACAATAGTTCTGTTTTTCGTTCTTCTTCAGGCTGAACATGTTCTGCATCACTGGGCATGTGGGACACAGGGACTGAAAGCAAATCCAAAAGCTAAACTATTACTACAATAATGTGTATTACAATTGTACACATTATTGATTTTTTTTAATTTTTGTTGTCAGTGTGAATAACATTTGTTAGTGAAAGCCAGCTTTGAAAGTGCTGTCTTCATATTCTGCAGGATTAAATCTCTATCCTCCTGTCATCTTAGCCCAGCTGTGTTTACTGTTTGTTACTGTGTCTGATTCCCATGACCTGTCCTTCAGGAGACCCTGGGAGAATCAACACATGAGCAAATACATACACGCACACACACACGCACACAGACATGCGCATGCACGCAGGCACTCACAGCAATTTGGGTGAATGACAAAAGGCCAGTATACAGTAACTAAGGACTATTGACTGATGCTGCATCAATGATAATGGAGCCTTTGTTCTCTCTGGAACTGTCCAAATAATTGCAAAGTCAAGCACCCAGAGGGGATGGTGGGATTTGGGAGTAATCTGGATACACTTGCTGACCATTGATGTGCATGTAAACGATTCGATTTACAAGGTTCTGGAGCTAGAGTGTCCAAATACTTCACTGCAAGTAGCAGAGCAGCTTGGAACTGACCCACAAGCATGCACTTTTATTCGTATGTGTTTTTCTTCAACCACTGAAGAAAAATATAGTGTTTTTTTTCTGTTTTTTTTTTTATTTTTTATCACAGTCTCATATTGTAGTAGTTTGTAAAATGTCTACTCAGAAGAGACGAAGGAGGCAGAGGTAAAGATCACTCATCAGAAAATGAAAGCAGTTTTTGTAGGCGCAGTTCAAAGTGCTTTACATGATAAAAATGCAAACATAAAAAATCATAAAAAGCACAATAAGAAACAAGTGTCATACATTATGTTTTGAAGAGTGCCATCACCAAGATCATCAATATATATCAAATATGCTGGTCAATGTTACACTTATGGTACAAAATCAAATCTAAACAGGTGAGCTTATAGTCTAGATTTTAAATAACTCAGTGTTTCAGCTGTTTTATAGTTTTCTGAAAGTTTGTTCAAGATTTGTGGTGCATAGAAGCTGAATGCTTCAAAATGGAAAAATATCCCACCATTTAAGATTTAATGTAATTGTAGATCCAGTGTCTGACCTCTGAATGGCACTGCATTCTGTACAATTGTGAGCATCTAGTAAATCTGCTTCTGACATAAAAACATTGCATTGTTGAACTCAGTCTGCTTGAGAACCCAGCTACAGATAAAGCACCTTCTCAGATCAGATCCTGTTCAGATGTACCTCCCAGAGACTTTGCACCCGACGTCTCATCCCTCACATGTCACTGAGAGGCTCCAGGTGGCCCTTAGTTGCTTTTATGAAGGCAGAAGAGCTGACAGATGGCTCTCAAGGGGAGAGCCAATGCAATACCTTTTGTAGATCCAAGTGTTTGGACTTAGGAAGAAAAAGACTGGAAGTAACAGTGTTGAGTCAAAAGCCCAGACAATGCAACAGTGTGTCACACAAAATGATGCCTCCGTCACAAACAATCACAATGGAATGTACCTGACACACACAAGATAATTTTATGCTTCTCATAACAATTTGACTTTTTTAAATTTGTAGTCATCGTGATAACAAAACATATGTTGGACAGTCACTTGGTTGCCATGATGTCTTGATTTGAGGTATTTATTATCCAACCCTCCATTTTCTGTGACTGCTTTGAGTGGTTCCTACCCACAGTGGTAACTGAGAGGAGGTGTACGCACTGAATGGGTCACCAGTCCAGCACAGGGCAACACAGAGGCAACCAGGTTAATAAAAAGGCATGTGTGCACACACCTATGGGTCAGTTAGAGTTTCCAATGATACCGTTGGATGTTGGACAAAGGGAGAAGACCAAAGTACTCAGTGATCACCAGTGGGTGGTTGGGGAGAACATGAATACTCCCTGGTTCAAATCTCAACAAGAGCCTTGCATCAACACTCTGACAATCTGGGACAATGTAGAGAAACTGCTGACACAATGACAGTTACATTGACAATGACCTTTACCCTTATTTACTATTGAACTGTACCAACTAACTTTAAAAAGAAAAAAATGTACATTTATATGTATGGGTTATAAAAGGGTTCCACAGTTCCGTTGGCCATGGGGTTCCAGGTGGCCAGGCTGGCCCCTGGTCGTCAGGCGGCACGGCTGGTAGCATTGCCCGCCCCGGCAGAGGGACTTTTCACCCCAGAGTGTCCCGTGCCCGCTGCCAGTGAGCAGCCTCCAGAGTTTCCCTGTGCTCCGTCCGAGCTTTCGCCAGAGCCTGCAGCCGGTCTGTCCGAGCCTCCTCGACTCCGCTTCCTGCGCCGGCGGAGACCGCTGGACCTGCCTCCTTGACTCCGCTTCCTGCGCCGACAACGTCCGCCGGACCTCCCACGAGTGGTCCGCCTCCTGTGTCTCCGCCCACCCCGATGGGTTGTTTTTCGTTGATTTTTGGACTATGGCCCCCCATCTGGCACCCCTCCGTCCACCCCAGTTGTTTTTTTTTTGTTTGGACATTTTGGGCGTCTGGTAGCCGCCCTTGGGGGTCTTTGATCGCTATCTTTGTCTTCCTCCTGTGCACTTAAAGCAATGCAGTAGGATTCTACAGTGTCGGAATTAAACTGCTTCACTTACACATCCTCACCCTATTTCGTTGTCGCTTTTGTCTTGAGGCAAATTTTCCCTTGAGCTTGCGCTGTTCTCTTTGTCACGCGGCAGTTCAACCCTACACATCTTGCCAACTGGAAACCCTACACCAGGGGTGTCCATGCCACTTTCTATGCGCAAAAATTCTAAGTGTGGTGACAAATTTATTGGTGTGTGAAAAGTGGCGCTTTGCCATTGTAACCACATGGTAGCATTAATTTAGCTGTTGCTAGAGTGGCGATGGGATGGATTGCTTCTAGGAGTTGTACTATTAATATTGCAATAACTTACTGGGATCGCTGCCAGTGCTTTGTGGGAATGATGGGAGTTGCAGCCTGGGCATTATGCGACCATTATAAAATCTGTTTCAGATTTTGGATAGCCAAGCTATAAGTCCACACACATAAGTGCATTAATTTGGTACCATTATGCTCCAACAAACATATTACAGACCTCACTGTGTTCTTAATACATATCAGAAAACCTCACCAGCACCTTTTGATTTATAATATCGTGCAAAGTGGCTCTTAGTTACTCTCAGTTTTATTTGAGTGCCATTCTGAACATAAGAGAAAAAAACAATAGGAAACAGCTGGCAAGAACATCTGGCAAAGGAAAGTCATTATGCAACAAACTAGAAAGGAGTGAGGGATGTGGGTCATGTTATTCAGATAAGCTGCACAAAATGGTTTTGATTAGCCAGCAACCAGCCACAGGCGTGGCACAAATGAGGTGAGCAATGAGGTCACTACCTGTAACCTTTCAGTCTAGTCTCTGCGGTGAAGTTATTTAGCAGTAAGGGCTCTCTGAAGCATGCACACGTGTGTTTGTGTAGGTGCCAAAGAGTGTGTGTTTGCGTGTGCGTGCGAGTGTGTGTGAGGCTTGTAACATTCACCATAACAGAGTACCCCTCCAGCTGCAAAAGGTGCCTTATAAACAGTGTGCATGGATAACAGCCATCACCTTGAACAATTTAGGAGCCTTGCATCCTTACTCAGTCATTTGTGTTTGCATGAACACACATTCAGAAATACAACAGGACACTGGAGACGCCAGTGGTGCATTAGTTTGTCTGCGACAAAGACAGTCATTATTAGAATGGCTCTTGCTGATGTAGACTTGCCTTTCATCTTGGCGAATGGGTCAATGTCGCCCACACCCACAAACACAGGCACACACACGCACACACACACACACACACAGATAATTATACATTCCAAGAACATATTGTCTCAATTTAACACGTCTCCATTCCACTTTGTCTCCATGACTCTCTGTCTGACTGCAGCTCTTGTTAAGTTCCTGCATGGTCATGATTTCTGTCGTCCCTGGTTGGCTGTATGATCCCACACAAAGATACTGAACGATTTACTGTACTCAGTGATGTGCATTAAGGTTCATGACTGGTCAGACCCTAAATCTTCTGTAGTCACATGTTTTAAAAGATCTTAGTTATGCTGAATCGCTGTTCAACTATGATATCATGAAAAATGAAAAAAAAAAAAAAAACATTTAATATAATGTGAAATTATAGTAAATAGATTTTCTGATCTAATTATATTAGATCAGAAAAGAAAGATCTTTTCTGATCATTCTTTTTTTGATTAGAACTGAAAGTTACGTATGATCTTACTCTATTTGTATATGAGATCTCTCATTTTCTTTTCATTTATAAAAATGAAAAGAGATCACCAAGGATGATCCTCCTTGGTGATCATCTTTAGTGAAGATAATCACCAAGGAGGAGATTCATTCTGGACTGGTTCTGTTCTGACTGTATTTTCTGTATTTTCAATTTTCAATGCATAGAAGAAGAGCACCTGTTGCCCATTGTGCCTTTGGGGCTCAACACTCCCCCCTAACAGTGGGCACAAAGTTCAACACAAAAACACAGCAAGTGAAAAATTATGAGTTACTATAGTAGAATTCTACAACATATCAAGTTTTATAAAAACTTTTAGCAATTTACTATTCCCACATAGTGAACATCTGGAGTATATAAAGCTAAAGGGGTCATGAGAACCGACACAATAATGCAGAACACCAGAAACAAGTGGGTCAACATAAGCAGCTGCAACTTGTTCACCCTATTATGTTTTACCCAGAACATGTCTGTCGTTGACCCATAAGCCATAATCGACATGGATGGTGAGGCTGAAGCAAAGATGAAAATGATCATTTTCAGAACTTCAGCTGCTACAAATTCAGATTTGTGAAAGAGCGCATGAACATGAACAAATGTTATGTACATAAAGCATGAGGTACATAACATCGTTACGATGTGCTTTATGTTGTTTTTGTTATAAAAGTTGCTTGGTACAAACAATTCTTAAAGCTGGTGCACTAAATTCGGTTAGCCATTTTGCTGATAACAGGGTTGGGTGATAAGAGACCTAGTTACCCAAATGCTGTTTCAATAGACATCTTTGTTACATTCAGCAGTCTGCAGTCGTTAATGTCACCAGCTGCGTTTCCATTAGCAATGTGCACAAAATTTTGCTAATATTCTGCTAATGTCAAAAACACAATTTTGCAGTTGTGGTGTTTCCATTAAATGAGAAATGTAACTAACATGATCATGATCCTCCAATTACTTCCTGTCATCTTCTTCTTCCTGGCAACATCAGGCTGTCAAACATGTGACTTGTGTGATGCAATTAAAGTGCATCACACAAGTGCATCACCATTGCAGTTTTGCAAATTAACCCAGTTTCAATAAAGCCACAAAAACCCTCTGTTCCACTTTGGAAACCACACCTCATCATAACGGCAAAACTTTTTATCAAAAGACAAGAGCTTTTTCAAAATGGTGTGTTTCTATTAATTAAATTCATTCAAAATGTCAAATTGTGCAGTTATATGGTCAATGGAAGCACAGCTACAGAAAGCATCATACATTTAAATGTAGCGCTCTTGATTTAAAATGTGTAGAAAGTGGACCAAAATGCAGACAGCCAGGCGAAGAGATGATGGCAAGTTTAACTTATGATTAACAGGACGCAGGAGACCATGAGGTAAACAAGAGTAGAATCCGGCACCGACAATGAGGAGCTCAAATACTGAGAAGATGATACTAAATGGAGACTGCAGCTGTGAAATGAGACCAGAGGTGGACTGAGGATTGAGAGAGGGAGGAACCAATAGGGAACCTGACTGCATCTGGGAAGGAATGAGTGAGCTTTAATGAGGTAAACCACCAGCAGCTGGGGAAGGAAGTGAACAGCAGACTGACACGAGGCAGCAAGGGAGGACAAACATGGCAACTAGGAAATGTAACCATCACAAAGAATAAATAAAACTAAGAACAGAATAGGAGTACAACATGACAAGACTCATCATATGAAAAGAATAACTGAACCAACTGAGGGAACAAACATGAATGAAGGAAAATAAATAATCCGTACATGGAAATAACAGGAGCACAGCGTCCAAATAACATGAGATATGACACCTGATCAATTCCTATAGGACAGTTTTCTCAATAAATATTTGAAAAATCTGTATGCAGTTTAATAATGTCTTACACACAGCCTGGGTGAAAAGGTGTGATAAAGTTTGGAATTATTTCTGATGGACTGGAACAGGACATGAAGGTCAGAGCATATGGAGGAATGTTACTGTCATATTTACTTGGATTCAGTACAAACATTCTCCCAACAGCTCTGGCATTGCTCTGGGCTGCAATCTTAACCTCCAAGAATCCTTGGATATCAGAGCCAATTTTACCCCAGGCTCATCCATAAATCTGAGGAATGTAACTTTTTTTTTTTTTTTTTTTTTTTTTGCCGTTTTTCATCACAAAACAACAGATCAAGCAGATCCTGACAGAGTTAAGGACGCCGTTCTTTGATGGTGCCAGACATCACAGGAGCAGCAGCATTTCTCAAGTTATTTAGTGTGTTTTGTGCTTCCCTATAAACACTTTGAAAGATGATATTTCATATTCTCCCAGGAATGCCCTTTCCACTTCACTGTACATCTGTCTGCCCCAAGGAAATAGTGCTCAAAGCCTTATGACCTTTTACATGAACTAACCAGTGAGCCTGGAGTATCTTTTACTGTTGATAAGGTAAGCTGATGCTACAAAAAAGTAGATATTATATGACACCAGCAACTACCATCTCAATCTTTTTGTCAACCTAAAATCATACAAATATGGGCAAATGTGTTTTTGAAAAAACTCAATGACTGCATGTTCTTTGTCTTTCATTTAACCCTTTTGTGGTCTTAGTGCAACATTCTGCAGTAGTGCGGCAGATGCCACAGTCTGACAGTGGGGAAATTTTGTTTTTTTTCTGTCAGACCGTCAGTTCCCAAAACTGCACAAAAAAAACCTTGTGAAAGCGCATGCGGGGTTAGTGCTAGTAGAGTACAATTGTCCCTGTCTCTTAAGACTGCAGGATGGTTAATTCTGAGGAAAAATCTAAATTTTCTTTATAGCATCAGTGGAACGTTTTTAGGCAAAGTGCAGCCCTAATCCAATCATTCATGCCTCCTAAAGACCCTTTGTAAAAATCAAAGCGTAGAACAAGAGGATGGTTTTTAATCAGGCTATCTGGTTCCATGAGGACAATCCAAGGTTCAGTAATCTGTTGCAGATTTATTTCTAAAACTGTATGGTAAAATTTTCATATAGACCCATCTTCTCTTGTGGTTGTAGACATCAACAAATGCAGCTCATTAAAATGTTCTCTAGACAAACAAGCATGCAAAGACACATTCAGTGTCCTCTATCTTCTTCTGTCTTTAAGGCTGCCTGTTCTGTCAGAGTTGTTAATGGACCTATTCCATTATAAACAGCTGCACTAACCGAAATGTGAAGTTTGTTATCCATATCCACCCTACCAAACTTGTGGTACGAGTATGTAATCTACATACTCTAGCTTGTCAGCTTCCTGCCATATGGATCTCCCTGTTCAAGGGCTCGTCCTTCTTCTGATGTACTTGCAGATCATAACTCCACCCCTCGCTGCACCCACAACTTCCTCTTCTCTGCCTGTGCTGCCTCTACAAATGGGATAAGAGCACTAATGTGATTGAGGGAGAGGGAGAGAGAGAAAGACAGACAGAGATAGAGTAAAGGGAGGGGTTCTAATTTAATAGAAACTCCATTTGGCTAATGGAACTGTGGACTGACCGGCCAGTGCGACTCACACACACGCAAACACGAGCACACACTTACACACACGTAGTCATTTACTTTTCAGTGTATGGTACCTTGTGAGCGTGGGAACCTATTAGCATTCACCACGATACACTCGGCTGCAGAGTTAAATGAAAACATAGAAATGGAGGACCGGTGTGGGCGAAATGGGAGGATAAACAGGAGAGACTGATGAATGGATTGGCAAGAGGGAAAATAGAAATGATTCTTTTTGACAGATGCTCCAAGAAAAACAAAAAAGCTGGCCAAATTAGCAAGAGGAGGGCACAAGTCGAGGCTAATGATGCCACTGAGAACGTCCTTCAGGTTTAGCTCAGGTGGTTTGCTGCTTCTGCTAATTGACTGGGGTCTGCAGGTTGAGAAAGACCAGGAAGGAGATGAAGGCTGTTTGTGCCTTGCTCAAAGGTTGAGTCTTTTCCCAGTTTATTTCATACACTCACACACAAACATAGCTGATTCTCCTCAGCACACAGTCGAGTTGGTTGATTTATTTCCACTTAAAGTACAGAGAGCAGAAATTTGGACGAGTGACAAAAAGTACAAACAGGACGTGTCCTTGAATGCAGCCATTCTGGCTCTTCTCTGTGTCTTGCTCGCTCTGCTTTGTACTTTGTCCACCTTCATTGCAGACAGCAATATGGCTTTCTCGCCAAAGTAAACTTCTACAGTTAAAGCTGCAGCGTACATATTTGTTACATATTTGTTAAAGCTATCACCATGAAGTAACAGTTTAAAATGAGACAATCTGTGTAAAGATCAATCTCCTCCACCTCCTCCATGAGCTAATATAGTCGTCTAAAGAAGTGCACTGCTCAAACAGGAGGACGTCGTAGTGCTGCCAATCACCCTCATGCTAATGGCAGAGAAACAACTCACTATTTCAGGAAAACCTTTAATTACTGTGACTGTGTGAACGTCTTAGTCCACCTTACTGCTTTTTTATTTTTACAAGAGTTATTACATTTTGTCTTTCTGTTCTCTGAAAGACAAAGCAGAAACTCAGAAAAAGAATGGTTATTAAAAGATAAGAAGTTTTTTTTTCAGTTACATGATTTCATATTTTTCAAAACATTTATTATTTTAAGATAAATGTTAAAAATAAACTAAAATGAATGTTTGGATTTCAAATAATTATTTAGATCTACTTCACCTGCTGTAAAACATTCCTCCTCATCTTACTGTAAACCTGTTGCAATGAAATGCTCATCTTCAGTGTGAAGTAAATGAACCTGCTGTTTAACTGCTAAGGTCCACCGTGTTGGAGGTCACTTTCAACCACCAGCAGGCAGGAAGTAGGGTGGTAACCAAGCAACCACTGAGGTACAGACACAACTCAGGGCAACTTGGGGTAAACTGGAGTCCATAGGGCCCCCAGGCTGTGGGGCCACATCACTAACTACTGTTCCAACCGTGCAAAATGATTCCTTCCTTCGCCTAATGGGATTAAAACTGGGACATAAAGTAGTATTTTAGTTCTTTTACAATCCCAAAGCTAATAAAACATGATAAATCCCTATCAAATCTTCTTTTTACAACTGATTTTGTTTTTACTTTCACGCAGTTTGTTCCTGAGAGGAACAGTTCTGAATGAAATAAATCGCTGCCCAGGCAGAAAGAGAGGAAAGGCACCAAGTGTAGAGTTAAAGGCACAAGATTAAGTGAACTGAGAATCATTTCCAGGGGTTCTGCTTTTTACTCCGACATCGTCAGTTCAGATAATTATATTAAGCTGACAGGAGGGCGAGCAAAGAAGAACGAGCGTCTCGGCGTCCGGCTGCTGCGCTGTCTTTGCATCAGCTCTTTCTCCATCAGTCACCGTGGCTACGCGCCCCAGAGGAATGATGAGGAAGCTGTTGCGCTCGCAGGAAGTTCAGGCGCAGCTTTGATTATCACACTGATTGCTGTTAACGTCGTTTGTACCGACGTTGCTGCATGCTGGATTTAAAGGCTCTTAATTGATTTTTACATGCATAATTTTTTTGGAAAGCGGCCGGATCCATAGCTGTCATAATGCATTAAACACGGTATCTCCACTTATCAGCCGAGATTTATGAAGGGATTCACCCGCACACATGTAAAACAATACCCCCAAACCCACACACACACACACACACGCACACACACACTGCAGTTCCCTCTGGCCACTGATTCCAGGAACGCTAATATGTCTCTGTGACTCTTTTATCTAGTTTTAAAGCTATTAATCCAAACAGATCTTTTTTTCTGTCTTTGAAGATCTTCTTACTCGATTCCAGGTCTTTATGTCTGACATGAGAAATCTCTTCTGCATCAAGCAAGTCCAGCTGATTTGCAAGGGTTCTAACAGAATTTTGAAGGAAGCAGGATGATGATAAAAAAAATCGATTTAATAAAAGTAAACTCTCTTTACTGCTGCTGATGCTGGTTTTCACATGTTCAGCCAACTTTTATAAAACACAGTATAAAAGTGTGTACACTTTGACTTTGTTTTAGCTTCTGCTAAATGATTTTTTCCAGAAAAAAAATCTAACGCGCTACTTTATTTGACTGTTTTGCAAATTTTCAGTTGATTAAAGTTCAACGTCTGTG